>NW_015511398.1:4804-5388 GCF_001515645.1 Sinocyclocheilus grahami | reverse complement strand
GATTGTCCTAATGTTTGTCATCTGTATTTTCACCCTGTGGTAACTTTGTTGTTGTTTTGTGATCCACATCAGACATTGACCTTAAAGAGGCTCAGAGGTTCTTTGCTCAGAAATTCTCCTGCGGTGTCTCAGTGACAGCAGAAGACGAAATCATCATTCAGGGAGACTTTACAGATGACATCATGGACGTCATCCAGGAAAAGTGGCCTGAGGTAAGCGAACATCCCAGATCCAGCTGCAACTCTGACCAGAAGATCCTTTATCAAAGCCGTTTTTTGACATGTTTTCTAACCCCACAGGTGGACGACGACAGCATCGATGATCTCGGAGAGGTCAAAAAGTGAAGCCCAATATGCACTTTTACTGAAACGGATGCGACATGACACAGCAAACCTGGCCAAATGTACACATTGACCTAAAGCCCTTTTATATCTATTTTATTTACTGTATAGAATTTCCATGGACTTGGCTTCATCCTTGGGGTTTTTCAGTTCTTGATAGCTGCTTTGTCTCTTGGTTGCCAAAGGTCTGGAATGATGTGACTTAAAGCATTTCTCACATGCAAACAGTAGACTAATAAATTT
>NW_015511398.1:0-980 GCF_001515645.1 Sinocyclocheilus grahami | reverse complement strand
GTACAATATTGAAATTTAATAGACCGACTTTACTGAAATTTCCAAGACTGTTCTGATCTCATGAAGATCATTAAGGATCAGCCTCCTATGCACACTTAATGTATCTCCACAAGGTTTTTTGCAGTTTAAATGTTTGTGTGTCTTACCACTAAAATCCAGAAGAGGGAATGTCACAGATTTTAAGCTTTGAAATGATGAGAGCAGGTGGATGCTATATGGTAATCATTACAGTTATGCCATTATCAATAGATGTTATAGATGTAGCAGATAACAGAATAGAGAATCTGTTTCAGAGAAAAACTCAGACGTGAATAAAAGTACATAGAGAAATATAGAGAATACAATCCTGATTCCAAATCTTGATGTAAATGTTGTAAACTGCACTTAATTTCCTACATGTTTCTGTTCTTCTGCTCTGAACCTGCAGTGCCGCTTACATTTTTAATATGCATTTTCGATATTGTGCCTATTTTTTGGATCCATTTTGATTCATTGTGTTATGTGTTGCATATGGTGCTTATTAAATATATCACTTTCTTTTCTTTTTAAAAATGCACTTGCAAAAATGCCATTCGAGTTACTTAATTATTTTGTTGTATGGGAAATTAAAAATGTATATGGTCTAAAGAAAATACAAACATATATACTTTCCTTACATATATATGTTCCTTACATGAGAACAGTAGCCTAGCCAGCTGGATACACAGCCAGTGAAGAACAGCTGTAGCACGAGGCTGACATCAGAGGCCACTGCTGCTGCTCAACCTGATGGAAACAAGTGGATGAGAGAACAGACGCCGTCCCCTTACAAAAGGATATGAAAAACATGAACAGATCACAAATGATTATTAAATCTATAAGAGGCACAAATCCCCCTTGAGGCCATTTACCAACCACACCTGGGTCTGTTGTCCATGTGGATCCTTAAAGCTACACCCTTTGCGTGTGAGCAAACCAGTGATGTTATGAGGATGCCACCT
>NW_015511397.1:9372-10261 GCF_001515645.1 Sinocyclocheilus grahami | reverse complement strand
ACCCCCCCCCCCCCCCCAGCTATATCAGGCACAATTTAGCAAAGCAATTAATTTTATACTTGCATTAACCCTTCAATTTGCAACAAAATGTATGCTAATATTTTTTTCATCAGAATATATTAATATTAATAAAAATTTATAAAATTTAAAAGATACCTGGTCCATTTTAAAAGTATCTCCCTGGATTAAAAAAACAACAACAATTAAAGGGATAGTCGAAAAAACTGAAAATGTCGTCATACAAGTTTAGAACAACTTGAGAGTGAGTATATGATGGTTGAACTATCTATTTAAAGGATAAAAATATCATGGTTATATAGTTTATATTCTAAACTTTCATTAGGGATATTACTAGGGTTGTTGTACATGTTTTCTAAGAAACAGCCATGTTTATTCTGATTTTTAAGGTGCACATAAATGCTTTTCAAAATAATAATAAAACTTGCATTAAACGTTTAACAAATTTATCTTTCTTTATTGTACAAATCTTAAACACACACAATGAACACTCGTGAAGTGTGAACTGTCCAGCAACTGAATAAACACAAGGCTGTAAGAAAAGTGGACTAGGGTTCACAACAGGTAAAACTCCATTATAGGCGAAAATAAAATGACCCTTTTCATGGATTGCATGAACAACATCGCAACCGAAGGCCTATTTCAAGACCCATAATTTGCCTCGTCAAAGGCTTTGCGAGCCTTCTTCAGCTCCTCGTTCATAGTGAGCAGGTCCTTCACTCTCGCAAACTTTCTAGGGTCCTTGCGGATGAGAAAGACAATGTCCTCCACCTGCACGCGACCCTGGCGCCCTATGGACATCGCCTTGTGTGTCATCTCCGTGATGAACTCGATCACCAGATCCTCCAGTATATCCACTGATTCGGTGTAG
>NW_015511397.1:7686-8221 GCF_001515645.1 Sinocyclocheilus grahami | reverse complement strand
CAGAGCGGGGGCACGCGAGGACTGGAATTGAGAACCGCTGTTCTATATTATAAAAGAATAACAGGCACAGCGTTTATGTATAACTTACTTGTGAAAACCGGACGGGAACAAAAACAAAACACCCCAACAGGCAAAGACAGGAAGTACTGCTCATTCATTTCCACATAACGCGCCAGTGGAAGAACCCGTCAGCGACCCCTGGAGTTCTGGATGGCGAACTTATTAAAGGGGGCGTGGTGGAACGTTCGAATCGTTTCTGTGAATTGGTTCTTTTGAACGAATCGATTCAGCGATTCTTCTGCGTCACACTCCAGTAAAGTCCACATGAACCCTTTTGTGTTGATTATTTATTATCCTTGTATGTATCGCTTTATTTAGATTATAATTGAGGTTTCTTTACCGTTATATATTTCTTGATGTTCTGTTATACATTTGTATTTGTTGTTTCGCCTATCAATGCTGCCGAGCATTTTAGATGAAAATGTGTATTTTTATGTTTGAATTTGTTCTAAATAGTTGATATTGCTAAATACAA
>NW_015511397.1:0-6210 GCF_001515645.1 Sinocyclocheilus grahami | reverse complement strand
GAAAAGAACACGTATTTTTGTCCATTTGTGTTGTATAATTTTAAGTTTAATTTTTTTTTATCTGTCTCAGGACTTCCACTTTCCTCTGTTCATGACGCTGGTCCATCTCGTAATCATTTTCAGTTTCTCCACACTGACACGCTTTGCCATGCAATGCTGGACGGGAAAGCCTCGAGTGACACTTCCCTGGAAGGTTTACCTTTCTAAAGTGGCCCCGACAGGTAAGATTTTTTTTGTTTGTTTTGGGAAAAAATTCTTCAGTGAGTCCAAAGACCAAAAATGTGTTTGAATGTTTTCCATAATGGTAGCTGAGGAGATAAGACCTGTTATCTTTTCTATCCAGCACACAGTTTGGGTGGGTGAAGTCCACACTGATTGAATTTAGCGAATCTAGTTGATCTCTGCTCGAGTATTCTGGAATCTTGTCCACAAGCCCATTATTCAAGTTTAAGCATAGAATGATTTATGATGTACAGTATATGCTTAGACAATGATTCATCATACAGTAATATGTGTACAACTGTTTGTCTGTGTCCATCAGCCCTGGCAACAACGCTGGATATCGGATTGTCCAACTGGAGCTTCCTTTTCATCACTATTAGTTTGTAAGCATGCTATTACCTGAGAGATTGGATTTTATAGTGTTTGCAAGGCAGACTTTTATTCTTAATTCTCAAACATAAAACATCCCTTAACATTAAGTTCTAGTACAGACGTACATGCTGTGCTCGAAATGCCATTGTGTCATACTACTCTTACTATTTCTGCAGTATCCAGAATGTACACTGTGCATAGTATGCAAATGTTCTGTATGCATGGAATACCCGGATGACCTACTATCTGGCAAATGCCAGAATCTGCTAAATATAACTCAAGTACACTGAAATCAGTACAAGTACAAGCAGTGTTCAGAATGGCATACTACCATAAAACTCCTACTTTATTGCAGTATGCAGTGTGTATAATGTGAATAGTATGTGAATTTTCTGTATGCATGGAATTCCCGGATTACCTGCTACATTTGTTTAAATTTGATGTATTCACAAGACAAGTGCATGGGATACTGTTTTCCAGAACGCAACTCGCTCCATGTAACGTTTCATATTCAAATTGTGAGTGAACTGGAGACGGGGGATAGTAATTATAAATGTAACACTTTTATATGTATATACATATTACTGTAAACTACAAACTATTGCTCTGTATCTAGAAACAATATCGTTAGAAGGCCATAAATTGTAGCTTAATTTCTACAGCACATTTCCGATCAAATCAAATGACGTCACCGGTATCGCTATAGCACTTTATACCAGTACAGATTGTTTCAAAGATATTAAATAACAATAATATTGTAGTAATATAATATATAAATAAACAAACAAAACGTATCATTATTTGCACTTAGTGTAACTAGAATATATTGCTTTTTCCACTAAGTGTAACTGCCAAAAAGAAAATATTGTTCAGTTAAAGACAGCTTAGTGTTGATCCAGTTCTGTTCAGCATGTTAAGTTAATTAATTATGAGATGTGTTCAATTGGGCAATACAGCATTGTTTACTAGTATGCATAATTATTAACAAGCCTTTGTAAAAAGAATGGTTCACACATTTATTTGTAAGGTAACTACCTCAACAGCTGTGCTGAATTAATAAGGATCATTTTTTGTCATCTGACAACACGGTAGCATACTACTCTGAAACATTTTGTTGCTTATTGTATACTGTTTCACACACTATTCTTAAAAAATAGTAGGCAGTATATACTGTGTACTGGGCAGTAAGCAGTTAGCAAGTATGCCATTTTGAACACAGCCACAGACTTCATTCAAACATTTCATATATATTGTTAGTCTTACATGTAGATGTGCTGTCTATTTGTAAATGCATATTTAATTAAATGCATACTTAATTGATTGAATCAGTCATGGGATTATGCAGTGACTGTTAAAATGATAAAAATATATAAATGTATTAGTGTTGTTCCTGGCAACCAGTTTGCTACACATGTCTCGTTGGACTCTTTTTCTTACATAATTTGATGAATCACAATTTTTTTTCTCACGTATCATCTTTGTAAATGCTTACTGGGCAGCTCGTTGCTAGGAGATGAATGTTATATGAAAACAATATGTGTTCTAAAATCATTTATTATTTTCTGGATGAAATCAAAGCCTGAAGCTTAAAAATCTGTCTTCCCTTCATTCTCTACATTATTTTCTGTGAAATCTGTCAACACCGATTACCCAAAATCTGCAGACAGGCTCTGACTTTTAGCAATTAATTTCAACTCCTCCAGACTACAAATTGGGGCAAAATCAATGCAGTAGTCATGTAGTGTATTCCAGTCTTAAAACCTGAGCACTTGACCTACAAACACTGGTGTTTGCTTTAGGAAAAGCAAGTTAAATTAAAACTACTTGGGAATTTGGGGTTTCTTCTAGGTACACCATGACCAAGTCTTCAGCTGTTCTCTTCATTCTCTTTTTCTCTCTGGTCTTCAAACTGGAGGAGCCGGTAAGTGTGAAATACACTCAATTCTTGAATAAAGGACTTAAAGGAAGCTAATGTTCAAAGGAAGCTATTTTTAGTTCAGACCCATTAAGCATATATTTTACTTACATAAAGGCCACATCAAGATGCATTAAGTTAGCCATAGGCAGCAATGTGCAGTATTTAATAAGACATTTTTTCATGTGAACTTTGTTGAACTGGCTGATCTCTATGTATGTGCGCATATAATCATTATCACCCCCGGACTAGAGAACGGCATGTTATAGAGTGTGACGGTTAAAGTACATTTAGACATTTTAAAGAGAGTGCATTCCAACTGTGGTGAAGGATGATGGCATATGTTTTAACAGCAGACATTTTAGATTAGACGTTTTTAGATCATGTTAAAGGACTGTTAAAATGCTCTTTAATAAATATGCTGTGAGAGTTTTTCTGAGAGGTCACACTGTGAGAAAACTGCATGTGAGATGTTAACCCAATTTATTTATTTTTGCCAGTGAGTGTGTTTATCTTGATAGATGTTTCTGTGTTTAGCTGAGCAGTAGTTAGCTCGCCTAATGTATTAGCCAAAAAGACATTCTTTTGCTTCTAACTTTTTCCCTTAGTGAACAGATAACATATAAATATAGCCAAAATCACAGCACAGCTATTGTCTTTATCTTATGGTTATGGGGATTTTGTCAGATGAAGTCTCGATTATAAATCAGGCATACATATATTTATTTTTACTCAGAAGCCAATTTGGCTACAAATATTTAAGTTACCAGCCATTTAGAATTTCTACTAGCCAAAAACAAAATATCATAAACCATAAAATAGATAAATCACTGCTTTTGAATGGCTTTCAGTTTTACGACACTCCGTCATTGCTTGCATATACCACAAAATAAAACAGAAATAACAGCATACAAGCAAAAGTTCACTTTGAGAATGGTGTTTGAAAAAAACTGTGCAGACTGGAAAGAGAAAGGGTGATTACTACATTTCAAATGAAGCATAGACTATTAAAATTTAAACAACATCAAGAAAAATATTAAACAAAATAAAGAAAGGAAAGGAAAATAAAGCAGTGTTTCATAAATGCGTAAAAACTGTATGATTCCTCTCCAGTTTTGGCACTTTAAAAGTTTCACATATTCTGGGAGTTGTGCTGGAACATTAATAGCAAACAATCAGTAATACATGCAGTTGCCAAGCCGTTAGGTGATTTAAGAGGGTAAAAATCAATTGTAACAGGAAGCCATTATAAACCAGTTCATGTTCACTTTTGATTTTAGCTGCATTAAAGATACCATTAAAATTCATGAATGCAATTTTATTTTCTGTTGATGTATTTACTTGACTTGACTTTTTTTTTTAACCTAACAGAACCCATTCCTTATCCTCGTGGTGTTGCTGATAGCCAGTGGTCTGTTCATGTTCACTCTGAAGTCCACTCAGTTTAATCTGGAGGGTTTCATCATGGTCCTGTTGGCCTCTTTCATCGGAGGGATCCGCTGGACTCTTACTCAAGTGCTCATGCAGAAAGCAGAGCTTGGTAAGTCAACATGTTATGAACTGTGTTCGCCGGTCTGTATGGTGAAGTGGTGAATTCTCGTGACTCTTATGTCCTTGTCTTTGCCACACAGGCCTTCAGAACCCCATAGACACTATGTACCATCTGCAGCCTCTCATGTTCCTTGGCCTCTTTCCTCTGTTTCTTCTTAATGAGGGTCAGTCTGACACCAGTTTTTTTGTATATATTAAAATGTATTAAAAAATAAATAAATATAACATTTTACAATATTACTGTTCTTAATGTATGTTTGATCAAATAAATGCAGACTTGTAGAGCATTTATAAAAACCTTACCCCAAATTTTTAAACAGCGGTGTAGGTTCCATAATGTGTATTTCAAAACTGTGATTTTGAGGCCTGGAACATTTGAAATTAATACAATTTGAAAGTGCTGTTTTTCTAGCTATGCTCAGTTGTTAAATATTATGCTGCCTAGAAATTGCTTTTATGAGTGTGATCTCTATAGATGTTTTTCCTGAAGTCACGCCTGACTCTTAACCGGAAGGATGCTTTGCATTTCTGGTCTCCAGTGATTCTAGTCAATTTAGCGTATATTCCAAGCTGATAATCTAATGTTAAACCTATTAAAATGTTTTGAAAAAGCACATGGCTCCATAGCGCCATCACTTTACAGTATCGCAATTACCGTCATTTGTCAGTGCCTCACTCTTCAAAGTTTAATGAGTGTGTAGATGACACGAAGCTGCCAACGTTAGCTATATTAAAAACAGATGGGCATTATTTGAATGGGTTCCTAAGGAGACCGGAACAGACGAGCATCCAATCGGAAGTTAGAATTCGTAATGGTGGCGCTCATCGTTTACTCAGGAAAAAGGTATATAAAATAATTTTAATTATTATTATCTTCATCTAGTCATCACAAACAAATGCCAAAGCCATTGATTGGTTAGAAAGTGTGGGATTCCTGTCTTTAATTTGAGCTGTATTTTAGTATTTTGTCTTCCATAAGTGCAAATCTCACAAAGAAATGTCAGGGCCATATTTTACCTCAAAATAAAAAATAAGACGTTATAATGTTGTAGTGGGTAAAAATATACCCATATACATAAAAAAATAAAATAAATATTACCATAATGGGTACTTATAGTAGTCACAATTTAAGAATCATTTTTGCTCTAATACTTGTCATGAAAATCACAATGGAGTAAATTTGAATAGTCATAAAATTAATTTCATTTACTTCATGCAAAATATGTATCTTGGTTACCAGTGGCATTGCAATCCTTACAGATCTGTTTGCTTGTTTCTTCATCCTGTGATCACTGAGCAGGGCTGAGTGTGAGTACCACAGAGAAGCTCTTCAGGGTAAGTGAGCTCTCCCACCTGCTCTACTCTCTGGTGACTCTGTCTGTGGGTGGAATGCTGGCATTTGGGCTGGGCTTCTCTGAGTTCCTGCTGGTGTCCCGCACCTCCAGTCTGATGCTATCTATTGCAGGCATTTTTAAGGTGAGAAAGAATACATCTTTGTTGCTTTCACATAATTATGAGTAATAAACAAAACTGCAGAAGCTCTTTGTATACCCTCATCGTTTTGTTTTTCTTCATTTGTCAACAGTTTAGCTAGGTTTCAAAGCCTTTATTAGCCTTAAACCATGAATATTTTTCACAAAGACATTCTCTTTGTCTCTGTCTCTCTCTGTAGGAGGTGTGCACTCTGCTGCTGGCAGTGGAGTTCATGGGGGATAAAATGAGCACAGTCAACTGGTTGGGCTTTGCTGTGTGTCTGTCTGGCATATCACTGCATGTTGGCCTCAAAACATACTACAACAAAGGTAAGACTCATTCCGATTATGCCTGTAAGTATTTGTAATGTTTTGTATTACACAATAAATGGCAAACAAAACAACATCAAGACAAAATACAAAATGCATGAAATAATAATAATAATTTATTAAAAAACAGACTTTTTAAGAACAATCAGGGCATAAAGGCGGTTTCAGAGTTAATTAATTTTTACTGGTTGTGATGAAACTTAAGTAGCGACACGTTCTATATTTTGACATGCATCCTTGTATAATAAATTAGCGTAAAAGAAAAAATGTAGGGTGCAGACTTTATTCTATGCATCGTTGAGATGTTGGTGTTGCACTCAAATGTGGAGGCAAATTTAAAAAAAAAAA
>NW_015511396.1:8727-10267 GCF_001515645.1 Sinocyclocheilus grahami | reverse complement strand
AAATGTTATTTTGCAATTTGACAAAGCAATTAGCAATTTAAAAGTCGCTTTTAAAATGATTTTATGTGTATTATGATACATGTGTCTACATATTAAAACATGAAATAGTTTTGAATATCTAATATTTGTAGTTTTATAAATTCATTTTTCATCATATTCTGAGCTGTCACTATAGAGCACTAGAAATGTCAAGACATTTACTGTTTCACAAAGAATAAAGGTGCCACCCTAATGAATAAACATCAAAAATTATTCATTTTTATTTCAATTTTCATGTTCATTTAATCAGTATTCATGTTTATTATGTATACATTCATATATATTCAAAATCGGAAGTCTCCTTAATGTTGTAAATGCAACTTATGTTTAACCTAAAATATTCCTAGAAAACAACATCCTCTTTCATTCTAAAATGCAGTGATCTTTTTACAATCTTTTGTCTCGCACTGTTTTCACTCCCTTCTCACTTTTCACTTCCCTCCAGCCTTATATTTACTCCAGTTCTCAAGCTGCATCATCCCGCTTCAGCTAAGGTTACCATGCTTTCTGTGGAGGTGGGACCGAAGTCTGTTCTGTAATTCGATCAAAAAAACTAAACCTTTACAGAGTTACAGCTTTTAAACGGATTAACTTTCAGCTGTTCAGCTCATTGTCATGTGATATCCAGTGGTGTATCCACATCCTTCACCTTTCAGTCATTTCTTTGTTCAGCTGGAATGCAACTATATACATTTACACGTCGACCGAATCTAAGGACAAGGTGTAATTCTCAGGACACTTATGTATGGTGTCTGTCAGCTTTAAATGTTTAGCACATCCTTAATGTTCATCCGTTCAGCCACAACCTGGTGATGAAGCACATTCCTGGGGCCGACCCTGAACTCGTCCTTCTCAACCACTACTATGAAGAACTTGATGTAAGTAAAATGTCAATGCTTCAGCAATTTGCAACTATAGATCAACATCTTTTTAAACCTTCTCAGACTATCATTTCTACTCCTGGTGTAGAAAAACCACAAGCCCTTGGTTTATTCTCTCGAGTTCTTGTGCAACCCTCACAAAAGTATCTGAAGTCTTTTCTGGGAATTGCCACTTACGTGATGTGTCTGCTGCATAGATACGTTTTTAACCACTTACTAACAGTTTGGGTGAGCATAAACCCACTTTTGGTATTAAAAAACGACTGTCAGGCTTTACTAAAGACATACAGTGAAAATATAGCACTGAAAAGACAAATTAACAGTGAAAAGACAGACTTTTTTTGTTATTATTATTGCATATGCATTTGTAGGAGTTTCCATTTCAGATGCAACATTTATGGGAGGAGAGTATTTAAATAAATAATGCAATGTGATTTACTAAGATTTGCAGTAGTCCGTTTGCTGGTATTTGCACCATTAGTTACACACACACACACACACACACACACACACACACACACACACAAAAGCCCATCTTAACCCATTCTGCAGCTGTGTTAGTAGATCACATGCATCTGATTATCATCAGCTCTGCTCGTTTGCGCTGCTGCTGGTAGATT
>NW_015511396.1:2549-3568 GCF_001515645.1 Sinocyclocheilus grahami | reverse complement strand
TTCAGAAAATGCAATAAATGACAAACGCATTTTTGGTATCGCGTATGGTTTTAATGATTACTACACAAAACCATGGTGTAGGGCAATACTGAGTGAACAATAGTTTTTGAACGAGTGTGTACAAACAATGTCAATGTTCACCTTTCAGTGTGAATGAATGCTAATTAGCTCTACTCATGCAACTTTCAAGTACCAAACAAAGGCCCTGGCGTGGCTGCGGCAGTAGCTGTGTTTCGTCTTCAAAATAAAATGATGTGCAGTCATTAAAACAATTAAAACTACAACCTTAATCTTTAGAACCAAATATATAAACATCATTGACCTTCTCAGATTAATTTACTGCTAAAACATTATTATTACTCTTCTCAAATGGACTCGACTAGGGTTACTCATATATACACGGTTTCAATTACTGCTGTAAAGATGTACAAAAACAGATCCTTTAGGCTAATGTTTTGGGACAAACTTCCATTGCTTCCAAATGAAGTTCAGGAATATCAACAAATCCAAAATAAGCTCATCCATAAATAAGGACAGATCATAAGTGCATCTATTCATGCATGTTTGTGTATTTTATATCACTTCAAAGACGCCTGAATGCTCTGTGTTCAGTGTAAAACCAAACTTTCAATTAGAAAAACATTTCAAAACAGTTCACGAGCTGCATCTTGCACTAAACAAGCAGTGAGATTAATATTCCTTGCAATGTTTTTAAATAAACACAATATCGCATACAGACGAAAATATAACCTTCATTTGTTTTTGAAACAGAAGTAAAACTTCAAGTAGACTTGTGAAAGCATGCGGGTCTGAGCTCTATTAACAGCAACAGTACCGTGAAACAGGTTTAAAAGCTTTTAAAAACCATATAGATATGGGCAATCAACATCAAATAATGCTTCGTTTTTAGCACATGGAATCAAGTGATAGGCATCTTGGAAGTTATAACTTGGAATTTTCATTATTTTACCATCAACAAACCATTTCTGTAATTTTTTTTTTTTGGAACAAACTACTGT
>NW_015511396.1:0-776 GCF_001515645.1 Sinocyclocheilus grahami | reverse complement strand
TTGAAACCAAATCAAATCAGAAGGTTTTTAAAGGTTAGTTTGTTCCATCCACCATCATGACTGAGCTGCGTTTCTCCTCGAAGGTCAGCTCTGGCTCTCACCGTTTGCTCTGAGTTTTGACCCTAGGAGGAGTTTTTGGTTTTGACCAAGCCCTTCTGCACCAATCCCCTGTAGAACTCCTGGAGGTACGTGTACACGCACTTCCAGTCCGGCTCCCGCATCCGCACCATATCCTCCACATCCAGAAGCTGCGGACAGTCTGCCAGCTTCCTACTCTCACGCCGACGGGGGACAGAGGAAGGAAAGAGGACAGAAACAACAGATCGAGTGGGATGTACAAAGCCAGTGAGGAGAGAGAAATGAGACACACAAGACAAAATCAAAATGTGTTTTCATGCCTTACATTCATAACAAATACATGTGCACCAAATAAAAGAGCAACAATGCATCCATTCTGTGATCTCACTATGCAAATGTGACTGTGAGCAACAACATACAGTATGGACACAATAACAGCAATGCAAAAAGTGATGACTAAACACGTAAACCTTCATCTCCAGACAAACTATGTTTGTCTGAGTGTAAAACAGCCTGTTGAAGCTCAGTGACGGGGTCATGCTGGAGCGGTGGAGACTGACCTCTTTAAAGGCACGCATCTGTTAATGCTTGTAGAAAACACCGTCATGCCAGACACTTAAAGGGATAGTTCACCCAAAAATGAAATTTGATGTTTACCCCCCGGGCATCTAAGATGTAGGTGACTTTGTTTCTTCAGT
>NW_015511395.1:9394-10271 GCF_001515645.1 Sinocyclocheilus grahami | reverse complement strand
TTAATAGGTTCAGTTTTTTAGTTACAACACTTATATTCAGATCAACGTAATCCCAAGCATATTAAAATTATGTAATTAGTTTTTTGTGTTTTTGTGAGGGGGGAAAAACTGTTCTGTTGTTCCTACAGGGATGTGAAGCTAAACTGGAGCAGATGCTTCAGGATGTGCTTAGTTATGCAATGTTGGTCATCCTGGGATTTGCCATCATTAAGGTACATCAGCTCCTTTTAGCTTCATCTTTATCCTTGTTTATCAGACAGTGACTTTTCAGCAACTCTCTCTCTCTTTTTCAGTTGTTTGGGATGCTCAGCATCTGTGTCATTGCCTGCAGAAGCAAGAAGAATGACTATCAGCCTCTGTATGCGTGATGGTAACATCTCCTGAATCACTCTCTTGGGACAGTCGCTACATTCTCGCTACTGTGCAGCTAAACACAGCCTCACTGGCACCATAAACATCAGTGGTTTGAAGGTGTGACTATTCCAAACATTTAGTTAAAAAAATTAATTGTAATGCCTTTTGGTTTGAGTGCAAAAGTCCAACTTGAATGAGAAATGCTGACGGGAACCACACAAGTGTGTGGTCAGAAAAACACAGAACATTATCAAATGATCAAAGAGGTGTCTGAAAACCATGTGACATTCTTAAGTAGCTTTGACAATTAATGTTTATGCTAGCCCTTGACAAATATTGTACGTCTATGTCTCCAACTCCACACAAGTTTTAGGAAATGTTATATAGCAGCACTTCACCAAATGTATTTAAAATGTAGACTTTGTATGTAAACTTTAGAGTTGATAGATGCACTTCATTTTTAAGGATTTTATGTCAAATGATGTCTTATAGTTGTCTGTGTACGTGCAGGGTTTTTTTTTTT
>NW_015511395.1:7332-7586 GCF_001515645.1 Sinocyclocheilus grahami | reverse complement strand
GTTAGTTAATATATTAACTAATGAACCTTATTGTAAAGTGTTACCGAAATTACATGTACTTTTATTTATCATATAAAGTAACAAAGTTAACTGTATAACAAATATTTTTCTCAATAAATTACAATTCTATTGATTATAAAATAATATTTTTTAATCATTTTTATTTTGTATATAATAATGTAATTGTGTATCAAATTATTGTGTTGATTATTCAAATATAAATATTTTTGTTTTACAGTGAAATCGCATGTACT
>NW_015511395.1:4297-5489 GCF_001515645.1 Sinocyclocheilus grahami | reverse complement strand
ATGCATCCGTTCAGTTTCAGAACCGAACACAGGCTATTGTCACACAAAGGCGAATGAATGCAGCGCTGCCTATTGTGTGTTCAGCTGGACCCACAGCTTCATTTGTGCTTTCTTGCCTTCGTTCACAGGCTTAACAAGTTCTCCGTTTTTATTTTACCTCACCAAACGTTGTGCATAAATATGAACAATACATTCATTTAGTGTAATAAATGTATACATTTTGTTCTAACGTTCAACAATAAATTGCATCCGCTTGCACGGTCAGCGCCATAGTCATATGCATTATTTATAAAGTTTGGCTCACCCAGTCTGCTCCGTTAGTTTCTGTTAGATTTTTCCGTGCACTCAGTCATTTATTTAAATCAATACAATTATCATATGAGATAGGTACTCAAAACTTGTCAGTGTTCAAGGAAAGCTTTTTTTATTTTACACAGGAACGGGTCCATCCCCTCATGGGTGCTGCCATGTGACATCACATGACCTGTGGTCTTATGCAAATTGATGAGTAGCCTACTAATACTAATAATGTTAACTTTATAACATTTTTCATTCTTTACAAAGCATAAACAATACAAGTAGCCTACATCTAAACTAAACAAGCGATGGCTAATGTCTACTACATGGAGGTGTGTAGAATGAGAAAAAAAGAATTGGTTGTGGAGAAGCTGTGCAACAGTCGGTTCCGGAAGTAAAAATTCCATTCATTTTCTCCATAGTGGAATTGATTTGAATGATAACTTGTTCAACTTTAAACACAGTCCTATTGTTTAAAGGCATTAAAGACTACTATGTGCTTTTGTTGAAGCCATAAGACCAATTTATTTAGCCGATTGTATTTTTCGGAAATTATTTTTTTAAATAATCGTGTTCAACAGTGGAATGAAAAAATAGATTACCCATGATTCTGTAAAGTAATCTCCACCAGTCAGAAACTAATACAAGCAAGTTGTGCCAAAATAACTCTATAGTGCCCACCCACTCCCATGAGGCACTGCGAATGACAGAATCGAGTTAGTCTCCCTACGCTCTCAAAATACCTTAATATTTGTTATATATATATATATATATATATAACATAACATAAAATATGTTTTTATATATGCAATCAACATCTTTAAAGAAATAGTTTTATATTTTATATTTCTCCATCTTTTTAATTTGATTGTCATGTGCAATGCTTTATTAGATT
>NW_015511395.1:0-732 GCF_001515645.1 Sinocyclocheilus grahami | reverse complement strand
TCAAAATATTCATATATTATCAAAATGTCAAAGCTGCTCTCTCTTTTCAGCAGCTTCAAAAAGTGTTTGGACACTTTTTGCCACACTTTAGCCACACTTACTGCACAAAAATTTAGAAGAAGAAATTTTAGGCAACAAAGGTTTTATTTATTTATTTTTTGGTATGTTTAACTAGAAAACAATAGACATATTGTTCAAAATGATTCAGATGTAATTCAGCAGATATTTTCTGTTTAGGAACAATTAGCGGGATATGTGCTGATAGGATACCTGTGTGTTGCCAGATCTCGCTACAAAAACAGCAAAGTACATAATAAACTAACTTACAAAATAGCATTGTTAAATATTATTACAATTCAAAATTTTCTATTGTAATACATTTAAAAATGTTAGCTGAGTTTTCAGCAGCCATTACTCCAGTCTTCAGTATCACATGATCCTTCAGAAATCCTTCTAATATGCTTATTTGCTGCTCAAAAAAACTCTCATATTATTATCCATGTTGAAAACGGTTGTGCTTATTAATATTTGTATATTTGCTGTAGCATTTTCCCCCCAGATACCACTTGGATTGATCTCTTTTTTTTATGTAATGCAATGAAATTCATACATTTGAAGTGTGGTTTAACTTTTGTCAATCCCATTCCCTATATACAGTAAATACTATATACAGAAAAATAGCCTTATTTTTTTTGGTCTTATTTACCAAGGATACCAAGTGAGCCTGGGCTG
>NW_015511394.1:8827-10273 GCF_001515645.1 Sinocyclocheilus grahami | reverse complement strand
TTTCAGTTCTCCATTACCCATGAAGCCATGGGACTTTTTAAGTGTTTTGCAACAGTCTGTTCGAAATGCATCCCTTCTGCAGTTACAAATAAATCTTCTTCTTCTTAAAAAATGTTAACAAAGCTCCTACACTTTAAAAAAAAAATTGTGCTAAATAGCACTAAAAGTGGTTCATTAGCTCGTAATCTATACATAAGAGGAAGCCCATTTTCCGCCTTTACTCCACTCTCATATGTTTGCTATGAATGGGAATTTACTACAATGGCAAAAGCTCTTTTGAATCAATTTTGTGCTTTTCTGAGGTGTGGGGACCCTGTAATATTTCTTTATAGGGGGGCCTTGGGTGCAAAAAGGTTGAGAACCACGTTACCTTCAGGAAATACACTGTATTTTAATGTCATTTTTGAATCCTTTCCCAAATAAACTAAGAGAATAAGAGAGAGTTAGAAAACCTTTAAAGAACTAATACAGGGGCTTCTTGATATATGAAGAATATACCTCAACCACCCCAAAGAACCCCTGATGAACCAATTTTTTTTTACAAATTTGACAAGCATATACTCTGACATCAGATTTAGAAAAGTTTGCCTAAAGAATGCTATGTATATTTGGGGATGTGGCGGTCTTTTTGCCAGCACATTATCCCAGATATCTGCTCCCAAAGGTCCAAGATTAAGAAAGACGTTGAAGAATTCGAGAGGGTTTGCATTTCTAAATAAGGCCATGACTGGAGCGTCTGTCAGTCTGTGGAGAAGAAGCATTGATTTATATTGGCACATACATCCACTGACCCGACCGCACAACATCAGCAGACACTCGTCATCTTTCAAGGCCTGAATAATTGGATAAAAATGTCTTTGCAAACGGGCTCAGTGCTCGGACCGTTCATGAGTTTTGTTAAAGCCAACGTGAAATCAAAATGACCCTATTTACAGTCCTAATGCATGCTTCTGGTTTTACTGTGAATGATTCATCAGTGCACATTGTTCTAAAGGGGGAAAACAATTGTCGTCATCTCTTTCATCGAAGTGTAATAACCTGCTCCACCTCTGAAATCAATTTCCTTTTCAGGTGACGTCACTAAAAGGTCAAGGTTTGGTTGGTTAAGCATAGCCCTGTTAACACCTGCTTGAAAACTCTACACCATCTGGCTCTATTGATGGAGATGTGCACTCTAACCAAAATATAAATCATAAATATTTCATTATATTAGACTAAATGTTTTATCCATTCATCCAGTGCAAAATGGACTTATATTTTCGCAGCTCAGGATGTGTTATTTTAGTATCATCATATTTATTCATATTTTGAATTAATTTTTATATTTTTTATAAAACTTGTAAAATAAGTTTTAGCAATGTGTTTTTGTCTTTTTTTTTGTATATGTCTATATGTTATTAATTTTATTTCAGTTTTAGTTATTTTAGTACATCAAATTAAACTAAA
>NW_015511394.1:0-1318 GCF_001515645.1 Sinocyclocheilus grahami | reverse complement strand
AACAGGCCATATGCGTGTTCTCATGACCCTGTCATCGAATGCCATTTATCATGGATTAACACAAGCCCAGACACACGACACGTTACAAAGCAACGACCGTGACATATGTTTGCTGTTGGTATGAAGAGCGGGGAGTTTGCATTCTCCTTTGGGAACGTGAAAGGCCTCCGCTCCAAATTACACTTCCATAACTGCACAAACGCCACCTGACATATGGCGAAACAAACAAGGCAGCCTCACTTCATAACATGTTCTCCATTCCGCCATATTGTAAATGGAGGAGAGAGATGCACCTCTATGCGAGTCCGATTAGCTGCTGGCTTTCGTTGCGTCCCATCCCCACCTGCCCGTTTCCCAGATACCAAACAACGGTGCTCAAAGCGGCTCGCTGTGAGCACAACATCTACAGTGTGTGTGCGGATGAGAGAATGGCATGTGTTTGTGTAAGCAGCAGGGAATGAGGCAGAAGAAAGGAGCTGTTCTCCTCGGCTGAGGGCGGCGGTGTGGCAGAGACTGGCCTCTTTCAGTCCCTCAACAGGACGCTACAGATCAACTGGGCTGACGTCTTTTATTTTCCTTCCTCTGCATGACTCCCTCTGCGTATTACAATAATCACTGGACGTGTTTTTCTAACACTCACATCGCCGCTGGACACACACTCATACTTAAGGCGAACAAGACAGTATGACATTTGACATAAAAAGGTCAGAGAGAAAAGGAAACACAAATGTCTTAGTGTGCACTAGGGCAGGGCGAAATATTAAATATTAAAGGGGTCATATGATGCGATTTCAAGCTTTCCTTTCTCTTTGGAGTGTTACAAGCTGTTCGTGAATAGATAAGATCCCTAAAGTTGCTAAGACTAAAGTCTCAAACCCAAAGAGATATTCTTTATAAAAGTTAAGACTTGTCCACGCCCTCCTAAAACGCCTCGTTTAAACACGCCCCCACATGTCTACGTCACTGTGTGGGAAGATTTGCATAACACCGCCCAAATGTATACGCAAAGACAGAAGGAGTAACTTTGATTCTCGCTGTAGTATTGTTGCAGCCGCCGCCATGTCGTGGAGACGCTGTGTGTTTCGTTGTGAAAGCGAAACTACTTTGTTTGGTCTTCCAAAAGAGGACACAACTAGAAATCAGTGGTTAAGTTGTATTTACAACACTGTTCCAGAACACTTCAACCCAAATATTCAGATGTGTCCAGCGCATTTTACAGAGGACGAGGACTGTTTCCTGGGAGAGTAGACTACAATGCCGGTGTTCCGGTGTTTTCAGTTCCCCTGTTTCCCCTTCGGCGCGCATGCTGACCCTATAC
>NW_015511393.1:9370-10274 GCF_001515645.1 Sinocyclocheilus grahami | reverse complement strand
TCGTAAATACGATCTATCCGACATGACTTGAACGCACCATAATACACACCTTCCATAAATCGCCTTTTTTTTGTCATTTTGACTTTATTTTTTAAACTGATAGCCGCTAAATCAGTGAGTGAAAGGCGTTGCCTAGAAATGTACAATGTTAAAACATAAGCGGCAAGAAAATGACAGCGCGAAAATACATGCATTATATAGCGAATAAATTTGACCCGCTGGCGCTTATAGGTATAAATGCCCCGTTTTTTGATCTGGTTTATCTAAATAATTTTTAACAACATTGGATTGTAAATTATAAGTCCACAGATTTATGATAAGCTATGAAATCCTTATAATCAAGTGATGATAAACTTACTCTTTGTAAATAAGTAACGTTAATGAAATTAAAGAGAGATGATTTAGTTCCATCCCTAATCCTGACAGTTTGGCATTGTCTTGTCAAAGTGCTCACTGTACATATTGTGCTCATAACACAATTTACTTTATGATATAAACTTCAATATAAAGTTAAAACTTAAGAATTCATTTAAACTTTGATTTCATATAAAGTCTAAGCTTTCACAGTGTTACGGGGCGAACAAGACGTGAGACGTACGGATCCATTTGCAAGCTTTATTAAGGGCGTGGTCAAATCAGGCAAGGGTCAGGCAATGGCAAACAGGTATATAGAAGACAAAACAAGAGCAAGTCCAGTAAACAAGCTAGGGTCAGTCGACGGCGAACGTAATCCAACAGGGGCGAGACTAGAGGGAGAATCCAGGTACAAAGCAAAGGTCCACGCAGGGGCAAACAGTGTCTGAACAGGGCAAGATGAGAGAGGTAATCCAAAGTACACAAGCAATGATCAGAAGACGAGGACAAGGCAAGACTAGGCTAGACTAGACTAAGAAACTTAAAGCAG
>NW_015511393.1:4618-5447 GCF_001515645.1 Sinocyclocheilus grahami | reverse complement strand
CCAACAATGTTGCCCGGTTTCATAAGGGCATTTTCTGAAGAGCAGTTGTTTCTTAGACTGGCTATACACATGCGTTTGCGGTGTCACAAAAAGGTGCAGCCTTTAGATTACTTTAGATCACTTTACATGCACATCAAAAACCTGATGTTTGCCTTTTGCTCTACTGAGGGAAGTTGTAAGAAAAAGAACATTTATCAAATTTGACAATATGGATGTATACTGATACATGCATCCATTTGAGCTTGCAAATTGAATTGCAAATGCATATTTATAATAGTTGTATGTTTATAATATGTCATTTATTTTACTGTATAATTTCCTTATATTTCCCCACACCTTGATTAAAATATTATATTTGAATAAAATATACTGAAAGTAGAATTTATAAAAGGGTGTGTTGTATTACATTATCATTTGTATTTTGGATTATTTCCTTCTTAATGAAACTTCATGTCATGATTTTTCATATTTTAAAGGCGTGACAACAATGCCAGTTAAGATCCCGAAAACAATTTAAAAAGGTAAATATCAATGTTTTTATTTTGTAAATAAAAATTCTAAGTAATTCTAATATGATTTGATATAATTTTATATTAATTTGAAATGCTTATTTCCTTATGTACATTTAGGATACATAAATGAGACATTCTGCTACAAATGCTTAATAAATAAGCTTTCAATAATACATTTTTAATTTGTATTTTATTTTATTTGTTTATTTTTTTAAAGGTTTTAATTGATATTTTTTATTAGCATCATGTTTATCTAAATCATGTCTGTATGAATGTAATTATTTTTACTGCAACTAAATAACAATCAGAAATGTCTT
>NW_015511393.1:0-1909 GCF_001515645.1 Sinocyclocheilus grahami | reverse complement strand
TTTTTGATTCACTAAAAGAACCGGCTCGCATGAGTCATTTGTTGTCAATGCAATGTCAATCACCGTATTTTCCGTATGTCCCACCTGAATACCAACCTCACTGATGGGCGGGACTACTGTTAATAATTGAAACGGCGAAATACATGATAGACAGACCCAGTACTTTAAAATCACGTTGGAGATGGCGTTTTCTAGTCAGAGGTAGACAAAATGTTCAAGAACAGGTGTTTGGCTTTTATGGCTTTAAATTTGACGTTTATAATCTTTTTGAGAAGTTGAAGGAGCAGAATTTATTTATTGCACAAGTTTTTAATTGAGGTATAACTAGTTTACGCCACAGGAAACCAGTAGGAGACATTTCAAGGGAGTGACCGGACTGAATGATTTAGCATATTGTGCAAGACAAAGCAACATGTGAAGTGAAAATGCTATATAAGGCAATGTTCTGTTACACACTGAAATGTACAGTAGCTATATCCGTCCTTATGAACATGGTTGTTTCCAATACTGAATTTCAGTCTGCAAGTAATATTCACTGGTGTATACTGACAAAAATGAGGACCATGCAAAAACCATGGTATATATAGTATCATTTGGTACCATTGTATTATTACCATCATTGTACCATGGTACTGTTTCCAAGGGCTGGCATTGGCCTTTCCCCACAAGACTGAACACAAATGATGGCTATTCCATATTCCAGTGTTTTGCTTGCTCTGATCACATAACATTAATACTGACATAAAATCCAAATGGCCAAAAATATTGTCAAATGATCTAACAATGAAGTTCTATGTGGTCCTTTGTTAGGTGGAACTCGACTCCAAATATTCCAATCGCACTTGTGGGCTGTGTGGCGATTTCAATGGCGTCCCAGTTTATAGTGAGTTCATTGAATCAGGTAAGTCACTTTTACAGCCTGATTTCTTAGTCATTATTTGGCCAATTATGAACAGTATAAATGATTATTCCATCCTCATGGATTTCTAATTTGATGAATCTCCAAGAGTTTTAAGAATATCCAAGATCTCCAAGTGTCTTATTTATTGCAGGATGGAAGGTTGGCTATGCTGAGTTTGGTAATATGCACAGAGTTCCCAACCCAACACATGCCTGCAAAGATCCTTTTGAAACCGACGATGAGCAAAATGTGGTTAACAAATGTGAAAAATTTGTAAGTTACAGAAGAAAGTTGATCATTTCAAATTAAATTTGTTAGTCACTCCCTCTATGTCCCAACAGCAACTCAGAATTCCAGTATTGTTACCTAATATGAACCTTTGAGATTCAAGATATTTCATGTCCTTTTCACAACAGCAGGCAGATTGTGCAGACCTTTTGAAGGATGAAAAATGGTCTTCTTGTAGCAGGGTTTTGAACCGTGAGCCGTATATCAAGGCCTGTACAAATGATATTTGCTTACGTCAACCTGAAGATGAAGACACCAACACTTCTGCGCTCTGTGCGACGTTGTCTGAATATTCACGTCAGTGCTCTCACGCTGGAGGAACTCCGCCGTCCTGGAGAACGGCAAACTTCTGTGGTAAGTACCTTGATAATGGGATTCTTCTCTCTTGAGCTGTTCCTTTGTTTTTATTTCTTATTATAAGCAGATGTAAAGACTCTGTGTGTCTTGTATTCTCATGCAGCTGTGACATGCCCGTACAATATGGTACATTCTGAAAGCGGCTCCCCCTGTATGGACACATGCTCACACAAAGACACAAACACACTGTGTGAGGAACACAACATAGATGGCTGCTTCTGTCCGCCAGGTCAGTAACACTATTTATATAATATAAACCACTATTTATTAATATAAACTACTGTTCAAAAGTCTGGGGTGTTTTTTTTTTTAAGGAATCTTTTATTCAACAAGGATGCATTAAATTGATCAAAAGTGACAGTA
>NW_015511392.1:8207-10276 GCF_001515645.1 Sinocyclocheilus grahami | reverse complement strand
TCCTTAAAGCACTCCATTCCCAGACACGCAGACACATGTCCACACTATCAATGTCAATAGCCCAAAAGAGCCCATCTGCACAATTTTATAAGTAGTAAACAAATCTTTGAAGTGTTATGAAGTAGAGTGGTACTATTTTCCTGTGATTTCAGATAAAAATTAATTGACAAATGGAATGGAAAGGCATCAGTGGGTGGCACAAAAACATTCTAACCTTTCAGAGAACTTGGAATCCATCAGCTGTAATCACTCACACAAGCTGCCTGGACATAACGCTGGAGACGTGGAGAAATATTTTTTTGTGCATGGCATGATAGTGTAGCTCCATACTGAGCAGGATATGAGAAAACTATTTTTGTCCTCAACAATTTTGGGATTATCCACATGAGTGGTTTGTTTGTAGAGTCGTAGGGAAGGTTCCTCTCAGATGTGGTCATGTGTTAGATGCCCTCCTCTGGTGACTTCAGTGAACTGAATAAATAGGAAACATCTATAAATAAGTGCATGGAAACGCGTCTTGCCTCTGTTATGCTTTCAAACCACAAAATGAGACACTCAGTTTACATGAAATACTTGTCAAGCATGTGGTGGTTTGCCATCGATCAATTTCCTGTTGAGCATTAGGCATTTGTTTCCACCTTTCAGCATATGTTGAGTTACACAGGAAGTAAATGCTGAATAATTTTGTGCATTATGATTGTCATTTTATCCAGTGACCTGGTGACCTTTTGTACTGCAGCAGCATTGGTTTATTCTTTATTTTGTGTGCATGTGCATTAAATATCATTGTATGTGTTATATTGTATGTATTTCTCATCTAGTGGCCAAGATGCCGAAGTCTGCAATCAAAATCAGACATCTCAATATGAATATACTGTATGAATATGAATAGCTTCTAATCAGACTTTTCCAAAACCAAAAAAGTCAAATCAGCCAAAATTATTTCAAAGCACTGTAATTAATCTATGTTAAGAGGCGTCTCACTAGATATTTTGGTCACACATTAGTTTGGGGACCTATTCTCATAAACTTTTTTTAATTACCAAGTATTGACTATGACTCATGCCTCAAACACCTAATTTGCTGCTTATTAATAGTTAGTAAGGTAGTTGTTAAGTTTAGGTATGGGGTCAGATTAAGGGATCTAAAATATGGCCATGCAGAATAATGCATTAATATGTGTTTTATAAGTACTAATAAACAGCCAATATGCTACTAATATGCATGCTAATAAGCAACTAGTTAATAGTGAAAAGTGGTCCCTAAACTAAAGTGTCACCAATATTTTCATTGTTTCCTAAGAAAATTTTGGAGGAGCATCTTATACAAAGTTGATACTTAAATTAAACTTCCATTAGGCAATTTCCTCTGAGATGTATACCTAGACGTAATTACATTTCTCATAGGATACATTTGTTTTGTTGCTTGCCCAGTAACCATCTCAATGTCAACACCTCTCACGCGTTTCTCTCAATTAGAGGACATTATTATGTTTTGCGCTTCCTTATCAGTCACTAAACAAATGTCAAGTACAGTAGGGAAAAAACCTGCTGATGGCAGGCCAAACCTTTCCTGGAAAAACACTCATAGGAAAGGCCAGTTATTAATAAATGATTTCCAGGGAAATTATCACTATAGCATTCTGATTCATGATGAACTGGCTGTGAAATCATAACAAATCATGCTTTTATTGTACGGATAGACTTGCAACTTTAACGCTAATCTTTCAGACCAGGCATGGGTCAGTTTTTCACGCATAATCGCAGGTCTATTTTGTATGGATGTCCATTTCCGCCACAGAATAAAAAATGTTTTATCTCACAATTCTCGCAGTTTTTTCTTGCAATACTGAGTTTATTTCTCACAAATCACACATTTAGCACACAATTGCAAGAAAAAATCTAAAAAGAGATTGCAAAAAGTTTATTTTTTATTTTTACCTTTTAAGTCCATGGCAAAAGAAAAGAGTATCTTTCCGTTTAAAAAAAAAAAGTAGTTTTCATAACAGAAATTATTTTATAAATCTAAGTTTACTTCTTTTTCCTTAGAATTGTGAGAAACTACGTCCA
>NW_015511392.1:0-933 GCF_001515645.1 Sinocyclocheilus grahami | reverse complement strand
GTTCCAAATCCTAAAATTCCAAGAGCTTGAATCCCTTCCAAGATTCTTGGAATTCTGCACCTCCCACGAGGCTTTTGTACATTTTTAAACTCCTGACATGGGATTTTTAATTAGCGACTGAAGGCCAGTCTCAGCCTGAAGCCAAAGTAAACTGTCAGCACTGCAAAGTGCTGTAGTTTGTGTTTGCTTTGCCTTGCTTTAGTCATGTTTGAGTCACATTATCTGAAGTGTACGCTCCACACCCCACCCTCAAATACTCCTCCCTAATAATCCCTATTCCCATCACACTCTCTCTCACACACACACACACACACACACACACAATCCTTCTCCTCGACTCTCTTTTCTCTCCACACCCTCTCTTTTCTCTTTTCCCTGCACTCCATCTCTTTTCCTTTAGTTCCATCTGTTTTTTCTCGGTGTTTTCAGTGCCTCTCCCACTTAGCTCTCTGGCCCCGTTGCCCTCTGTCTCTCTCTCTCTCACTCTCTCAGGACTCTCTCTCCTTATCCAGCATGCTTCAAATTCCTGCAGGGTTCTTAAGGGACAGACCCTTCTGGCTAACAGTGACACCCCACATCTCCCTCTCTCACCCCATTCAATTTAGTGTTCCTTTTTGGCAGTTTTAAAACATAATAACATAATAATACATATAAAATATATAATACATTTAAAAATATAATAATATAATAAACTAAACTAAGAAAAGGGATTGTATAAATGTATTTTATATAATAAAAATAATGAACAATAATAATAATAATAACTAAATTTAGGGAAAAGGTACTGAAGTCAAATGTGAAGTTCAGTATTAGAAGTGTTTCATTAAAAATGTTAAACCCTTCTCTCATACAACAGAACAACATCACAATCTCAGTAACACTGGTTTCATTTGTTAAAGGTGACATATCATGAAAATCTGACTTTTCCAGGTT
>NW_015511391.1:0-1819 GCF_001515645.1 Sinocyclocheilus grahami | reverse complement strand
CTCACACACACACTCACACACACACACACGCACATTCTCTCTCACACACACACACGCTCACACACACACTCACACAGTGCTCCAGTCAAAAGCTCTCTAAAATAAGACCGTCCGTCCTCTTGCATCCGACTAGAAAGCAGTCAACAGATGTTTTTAAGTGAAGATAAGCATACTCTATTTCTATCGTCTTTACCTGGATCTTCAGCATCCGTTGAACCTCCATATTCCTCCTCTTCTTCCTTAATCGCCTGCTATTTTGGGGTCAGCTGCCTCTTTTCTGGTGTTTTCTAGGGAAGCACGAGAAAATCAATGCTTATGCAGTTGGTTCGCATTAATGTCACTCATGTGCTTCCTGCTTGAGTCGATGCGTGACAGGAAGTCAACAAATCTGAGGATGTCGTCTCTATGGCAACAACACGCAAGGTTATGATGCTCTGTTTATTCACGAATGATGGCGAGACAGTTTTGCATGTTTCTTGAGACGTGAACATATAAAGCAATCACCGCTTTCTGCATTTCCTCCTCGCTCTCATCCTCTTCTGCTTCAGTCTCCGAACTGGACTCGGCTCCATTCATGAGATACCTGGAAAAGACAGCGAGAAACGGCAGACTGAGTCTAACTGCAACTGGATGGGAACGCCTGAACATTAATTCAGGAGGAGATAAGTCTGAAGCTTTGATGGAGATTCCAGGAGCAGGATTTGAGACTGTACACAAATACACAAATACACAAGAGATGCACAGACAAACCAGACCTGGTGTATTTAAAGCCATTATACACATTTTTTCTTTCAGTACCTTTACATTTTGCACATTTGCTCCATTAAAGAAATCATCAAAAAAGTCATAATTTCATCCTTGAGTTGTTCTAAATCTATGGAAGCTTATTTCCGCCAAGCATTAAAAATATAACAAAATGATCATATCTCATAATTGCAATATTAATTGTGAAATGTCAATTCTGAGAAAAAAAGGTCAGAATTGTGAGATGTAAATGCAAAGTTTATATCATGCAATTCTGACTTTTTTCCGCAGAACTGTGATTTATATCTCACAATTGCGAGTTATAAACTCTTAAAATGAAAAGTTACAATTTAACTCAATTTAAATATCTTTCTGACCTTTTTTCCCCTCGGAATTTCCTCAGAAATGCAATTTGGAGAAAAAAAGTCAATTGTAAGATTAAAAAAATAATAATTTGCAACTACCTTTTGTTTGTATCATGCAATTCAGACTTTTTCTCAGACTTGCAGAAGTTTATATACTGCAATTGCGAGTTATTAACTGCGAGATGTAAACTCAGAATTGAGATTAAAAAGATGCATCTTTTTTGTTAAAAAAACAAAAGGAGATATTTTGCAGAATGTCCAAAATGTTCTTTTTCCTGTAAAATAATGGGGATTGTGGCTGTATTATAGTATTATAAATATTATAACATAATATAAGAATTATAACAATAGTCCATATGACTCATTTACTTTAAGACATATGTCATGTATGAACCGTGTAAATCACCATCGCACTGTACTGATGAGAGCAGCTTGGAGATTCTGCTCAACATTTCATGTTTGTTTTATTGACGAAAGAAAATAATATAATAAAATTATCAATTTTCAAATGTTTTAGGTGAGAGATTTTTAAAATGTGCATGAAAACAAACAATCAATGTCTGCTTTATCAAGCAGAAGTATTATTGGAAATAAAACAAAATTTTGAGCAAAAGGGTTCGAGAAAAGAGTTTGGAGGTTCTGCAAGGACACACACCTGAGCTGATCCGTGTGTGTGTGTGTGAGAGAGAGAGAGAGAGAGAGAGAGAGAG
>NW_015511390.1:9080-10281 GCF_001515645.1 Sinocyclocheilus grahami | reverse complement strand
AGGCTGTTCTCACCGTCACTCTTTATACATCTAGTGTACATAAACGTAAAATTTATATATTTCATTCAACAAACTTGCATTGAATTGATCAAGAGCGACAATAAAGACATTTATAACGTTGCAGAAGATTTCAGTTTCAAATAAATGCTGTTCTTTTGAACTTTCCATTGATCTGTGAATCCTGAAAAATAACACGAATCACAGTTTCCACAAAAATATGAACTGTGTTCAACATTGATAATAATCAGAAATGTTTCTTGAGCACCAAATCAGCATATTATACTGATTTGTGGAGAGAAGACTGGATTAATGATGCTGAAAATTCAATTTACAAATTACATTTGACTACATATTCACATAGAATAATATTTGTAATAATATTTCACAATTTTTGCTGCATTTTTTATCAAATAAATGCAATCAGCGTCTTTTAACTCTAGTGTTAGCAATAACAAATACTAAAGCACAGGAGTTTATTTTTTTATTTACTTTTTATTTTACACATTTATTTATTTATTTAATATCCATTCATTCAGTACTTATGTATTTTAATTATGTTTTGTGTATTTATTTTGATATAATTATTTTATTTAATCTAATGTTTATGTGTTATGTATTTATTATATTTGTTTATTTGTTTTAATTATTTATTTAATTAAATTGTATTTTATTTTATTTATATTGATCTAATCTATTTTTTATTTATTTATTTACTTACCCCTCTGAGGTTGTTATTGCAGGTTTATTTAGTTATTGCATACAGCTAAAACAACTACTATACGTTTTGTCCATTTGTTTTAAGCGATAGAATATTCAGTATCCTACAGTCAGGTGTATTCAGATTATTTTCATTAAACACAGTCTCTGTTGTTTCTGTCAGCGGGCCACAGAGGTCCCATCATCGCCGTGGCCCCGGGGCCCTCCCTCAGTTCTTCCAGGACCACGGCGTGTGGGAAGAGGCAGGAGAAGCGGATCAGTCGGGGTCGAATCCTGGGCGGGACGTCTGCATTGCCCGGCGCTCACCCCTGGATGGCAGCGCTGTACATCGCAGACGAGTTTTGTGCAGGAGCGCTGGTCTCCTCCTGCTGGATCGTGTCGGCCGCTCACTGCTTCCTGCGCAAGTATGTGTCTGTGTGTGCACTTCATGCATTTCTATAGAGTTACAGCTTCAGTCTAACTCCATACACACTCTCTCTCTCTC
>NW_015511390.1:2834-3489 GCF_001515645.1 Sinocyclocheilus grahami | reverse complement strand
AATATATGACATTATATGTCACATATTATTATTTTTCATTATTTTGATCGTTTTCATAGCATTTCCTCACAGTTTGTATTACTTAAATGGTAATAAATGTTCGAGTTTGCTTGTAGTTCAGTCGTTGAATTATTATGAATGATTATTTCTATTGGATTGTCATAACTGCAATATAGTAATGAGAATGATCCTGTTCAGTTTTTTTTCACGTTGTATAGTATTTATAGGTAATTAATTTTCAATGGACTTTCGACAGTACAAATTTGTTTTAAAAAAGAACACAAAGTAGAAAGTGTTCCATCATTAATGTTTTGTTTTGATAATGAAACCACATGTTATCATTACAATAATGTTATAAACTATTATTAGACCTAAAGCCGATTTACTTTAAAGCTTTATTTTCTTTAACTTTTTTTCCCCCCACTTTGGGTGAATTTTTGTTTGTGTGTGTGTTTGTTTGTGATATGCACCCTTGTATTGCTTAGAAATGTTTGCACAATTATAATAGGGACACTATTTGTACCTGATCTGATTATTATAAATTAAATTACCTTTTAGGTGTAGTAATGTAATTAGGTTGCTTAAGTAATATTACATTCAGATAGGCCTATTTATTTATAGCTAGAGAGAGAGAGAGAGAGAGAGAGAGAGAGAG
>NW_015511390.1:0-1304 GCF_001515645.1 Sinocyclocheilus grahami | reverse complement strand
GAGTTTCTTTCTTCTGTTGAGCACAAAAGAAGATATTCTGAAGAACGCTGATAACCAGACAGTTGACGGTAGCCATTGACTTCCATAGGGGGAAAAACTACTGTAGACGTCAACTGTTTGGTAACATTCTTCAAAATATCTTCTTTCATAACTCATGACAGATTTTTCATTTTTGGGTGAACTATTCCAGTAATTTATGATTTACACCAGAGTTCCGAAACTCAAACTAAAATAATTTTACATTAGCAACATAAGTAAAAGTGACAAGGACAATAGCAGCAGCAGAATGTAAAGTGTAATGTTACTGCGCTGGCAGCCTGAGTGCATACTGAGAACGTTACATCTGTGAAAATACTAGAGTTTTTGTAAAAACAGACAGACAGTCGTTATGATGCTGCGTCATAGACATTTCTTCTTCACTCTGAGGTCGTTGTGTACCGTTGTTAGTTGTAATTTAAGTGTAATAAAATAGATTTAGGAAATATAACCATGATCGTAGTAGCCTGTAAAATAGTGTAAGTATTATATAATAAATAGAACAGCATTCCAGCGAACAAGCAACATTCTCTGAACTTTCTGGCAAGGTTCGCTCAAAGTTATCTGGTATTTAATACTGTTCTTAAAACATTAGCACAAACATTATTACTCGTACATCATTCACAGAACATTTCTGAAACATTTTAGTTAGACGTTCATCTAAGGTTGTTGTTTTTTAACGTTACAGTTTATTTCTGAACATTCCGAAAAAGTGACGTTCCCGTAACGTTGGAATGCTCCTTTAACGTTTGCGCAACAAAAACAGTGTTTTTGAAACGTTTAAACAAACGGGACATTTTGAACGTTCATAAATAGAACATTCAGACGTAACATTTTCAGAACGTTATCAAAACATTCAGTATTACATTTATCCTATTTGGGACACTGGATGATGGCGGTTCTGACTGTTGACTTCAGTGCATGCTTTACACAGTCATATCTTGTTATGTCAGTCAGCATGAAGAGCAATGTTTTCTCTTGAAATAAACCACGCTTGTTTCTTCATGATGCATAGGCTACTAATGTAGGAAACATACAGGCTTCCTGGAGTTATATTGTGTCATGCATTCTGTCATTCGTGCTGGTAACTAATTTGACTGGTCAGGCGTCGCTGGAGTTTCATATAACAGCACTGGAATGTTTCACTATTCAGTACAACAGCACTGCTCGTATCGTACTGCTTCACTGGTATACCTTACCGTCCGCTGCAGTGTGTCTGAGTGTGTGCAGATCACAGGCCATCAGAAAGCCGTTTTTACAGCTGTTCA
>NW_015511389.1:7485-10282 GCF_001515645.1 Sinocyclocheilus grahami | reverse complement strand
GTTGAGTTGAATGTTTTGTCTGAAGGACGTTATCTTTATAAAAGAGATCTGGACGATGTCTTCAACAGGTGAAACACGGTAAGACTCATAGCGTGGGGACGAAAAAAGTTTTGGAGGCATCATTGGGAAATATTTACCGAGCACCCTGGACAGATGAAACAATAAAAATAAAATGTTTTGTTTTTATTCTTTTATACACAAGTACTCCTATACACAAATTAAAATCTTAAATACTGGACACATCGAAGGGGTGTGTGTAATAAGGAATAATAATTAGTTGTTGCTGTTATTATTATTATTAGATTTTTTTTTTGTAAATTAATATTTTAAGAACATAAAAAAAACACCTATTCTGTTTGTTACCATTCAACCTCATTTTATTGAATTAAATAAAGAATGTATTTATATCTACTTAAAGTATGGCATTAAGAGTGTGTAAAACACTGTGACTTTATTTTAACTATCTGTTAAATCTATTTATTTAAATAGGCGACAAAGAGTTTTTCTTAGAAATTGCCTTTTTTCTGCATTGTAATTTTTTATTAAAGTCAATGATTTTGGTCAAAAGCTGACTTTCATTCCAAAATGTGTTCTTTTCCATTCTTTTTTATTGTCAAATTAAACTCGTTTTGTATCTTGTCGATAATATATATATATATTACCCAGCAAAAAGTAGCTGAGAATAAACTTTTCGTTACGTGCTAGAGAAATGCCAAAAGAATGCAGCTGCGACCCATTCGACCCTGAGCTCCAGCCATTTGACTAACATCTTCAGTATTCGTCGTTGTTCACACAATGTTTACTTATTTATGACACGGATGGTGTGGTTTTGTCACTAGACGTCTGACAGATCAATTCATGACCTTTCTCAAAGGAATACCAATTTATTTGCATAAATAATTGAATGCGTCTTGACCCTGATTAAAATAAAGTCGCCTAAAGTTGAAAAAAATGTCTAAGGTCACGCTTTTATTATTGTAATAGATTACAATTGTGGATTTTGGACTAAGTTGTGCATTCACATGTGATCATAATGCATGAACATAAAACGATCACAATGGCTTTCATATGAAGTAATGATTCCGTGAAATGCGATTTTGCAGTCTTGCAATCACAAATCTACTACCAAAAAAAAAAAAAAGTGTTATGTCACGGCTGTTTCGAGACACATGAGCACTAATACAATCTAAATGTTGTAGTATAATCCGCCTAATTCCAGTAGAGATTGAACATATGATTTTTGACATGTATCTAATACTATAACTGTCTGATCTTTTTAGGTCAGTTCACCCAACACTTCCTATGTGTGTCACGCTGGGCTGATTAAGTTAGAGCGTCAAAACAGTTGCAATTACGGTAATAATTATATATTGGAATTATGTATTTAAACTTGTATTGTGCACGGATGAAACATTCCATTTACCAAAACTTATTTCACCTCCTCACGATTATTTAAACCGCTTTGACACAGAGCCTGTTTCTGGCTTATTCCATTGCATATTGGAAAAATGATACCCAATGCCATACGAAGAAACAAACAATAGCATTACACTTTTATTCACAAGTTCAAGGAGTTTTAAGTACCACACTATAATTGTATGTTTATAATTGAATTGTTATATATGTTTCCTCTTCATAAAACAGTTTCACAAAACTTTGCAACGCAATTCATTTTGAAAACATTATTCATTCCTAGAATTTATTTTGTAAGATAGCTAGCCTGCTGTTAATTGTTGTGGTTAAGACCTTTTAACTTAGTGGACATACAAAACACCACTTAGATGTACATTCACCGACCACATCTGCAAGGTTAATTTTATTTCTTGAAATATTAGCATTCGAGTGCAATGCCTTCTTCTGGGCAAAGTTCAAAGAATGTAACTGGAGCTCTTGAGCCTGTTTTCATGAGATGGGGACTGTCCGTTTGCTTTCAAGCTTTCTACAGCCTACAAGATAAACCTGCATAAACGCAACAGCCGGTTGTTGATTCATGAGTTTACTGTATTCGTAACAGGTGCACTGTCAACAGTGTATTTATTAAATAACGGTGGGTAATCTGTGAGATAAACTTTTACGCATCGCAAAGACTGGATTAGGTCTGTATTAGTATTTGTATTTAACAGATACTCGAGCTATTCTTTGCTGCCCTGCACACTTTTGATGAAGCACCACCTCCTGTGTGCCTGATCCGCCGCCGCTGAACAACTGAGGCCGAAAATGACCCCCGATCATAACAACAGGTCTTTTGCGTTACTTTTTTCTCCTCTGAACAATAGGCGACCTTCGCGCTTTTCACAAAACAGTGATCCCATGACGACGCATAACGTTAGAGAATAAAAGGAGGAGTGAAAACGTTTTTTTTTTTTTTGACAAAAATGTTAAATACAGAGAAAACAGAGTCTGGGCAAGCAGCATGCAACAGCAAACTTTAACTTTGTACTAACCGCGGTTTTCGATGTTTATTATGGAGCTTCTTCAAATGTTGTCGTTAACGGATTACTATAGACAGAACCCATGTCGCATTTTTTTTTCGTGCAAGTCCACTCTATCCGGTTTACTTATTGAGGTAAGCTGCTAAAGCGCAGTCGCAGATTTTCCACAGCTGTGATATAAAGAAAGGTTACATTGCTTCGATGTAACGTCGGGATTGCAGTTGAAAGTACAATAACCTTTGCATAACAAAAAACATGTTTTTTTTCTTCATCCGCTGCCCGAGGCTCCGCGCATGCGCGCTCTCTGTTTGCTGTCACTAAAACATTTTTCTTCGCATTGGAAACTGTCACGAGTGACGTCAATC
>NW_015511389.1:0-920 GCF_001515645.1 Sinocyclocheilus grahami | reverse complement strand
TTTTTTAGAGTGTAACTACTGTATCCAGCAGTGTCGAACTATTTTGTAAACCATGATCATATAAGTGGATTTAGCCATTCCAAAATAACAGCCTTAACCATCTCATTAAAGCAGCTAGTCACAGTGCAAACAAAGACAACTATTAAAATCACAATTATAATATCAATAATACTAATAAATTGCATATTCCAAATACAAAGGAAGCGCTTACAAGTGTGGAGTGAAACCACTGAAACACAAGACGCATCCATTTAACTTTTTAAATGCTTCTAAGAAAAGTTCAATTATATTTTACTCACTTGTCACAATATGGTGGACTTGAACTAGCTATGAATTCACATTCTGATTTCATCAAGCAACAGCCTGCCTGCTGCTCTGCTTTACATTGTAAAGGAAGAATAAAAAAAAAAACGTTGTTAAATGCAAGCCAGGGCTCCTTTGAGTGTGAAATATAATTTCTTTGTGAAATAATTGAGGCGATAATCACACTTCCGGAAACTGTCCTGCATTATTTAACAAAGCTCTTTTAATAGGGGATTAGCGGTTCTCTCCACACCATTCAACGCTCTATTTAATGTCATAATTACATGACAAGGGCTGACTGGAACTCGCATGCAAAATGGCAGGACAGGTGCAAAGGCAAATAAATAAATATATAAATTAGCCAATAACAATAAGCAAGTAATAACAGAATAGGTTACTTTTAGACCTCGCTGCCCCCCTACAAGTACATTGGTTATTATGCGTGTTATATTGAACATTAACTAAATTAATTGTAAACATTAAGTTCCGACTATTTTTGAGTTTCTTGGCAAGCATATGGAATATTAAATACATATATAATAAATGATATATAGACAACACTGTGCAAGCTATTTTAAACCGTGCACTCTAAAAAATGCTGGGTTAAATACAACCCA
>NW_015511388.1:8896-10282 GCF_001515645.1 Sinocyclocheilus grahami | reverse complement strand
GTTTGTACAAAAGCCCATCACAGACTCCCTCCCATCTCAAACGAGCTCTGTTTCAGAGCGGGAGGGAAAGCTTTGATAACAACCAGAAACTGAATTAACATTCATTGATGCAGTTATACAGAATGAATTCCGAGACAGTTGATTCAGTTCCGAAATGCACAAAAAACATTATTTAATTCAGCATAAAGAGATGACAGGGGTTTGTAACAGAAAAAAACATGCGCACACATGCACGCATGCACTCACACACAGACCATGCTTAAAGTAAGAGATTAGGCTTGTCTAGTAATCCAGTGCAACACTATGGAGGTATGCAGCCTGTCTTTTTATGTCAAATAATTTCTGGGGTACATGTAACACACACACACCAACCTACACGCAAATAACACTATCACAGGGAAACTTCTTGATATTTACCGCTAACTAAGCTCATTTTCATACTTAGACATTTAGCCAGCACTTCTGTCTTGGCTTCCTCGCAAGCATACGTGGTGCTCAAACACACACCTCGCACACACTCCGGTCTCTAAGGTATATCTGTCATAGCAGTGTGAGCGCGGTTCCATTAAGCAGTGTTTATGAACTACTGCCTCTGAGCTGTAACCTTTACTGAAGACCTCTCTCCTCATAATGACACTTAAACCACAGCCAGCAGCGGTTTGCTCTGATTGCAACTGAGGCACAGATGCTAAAATCAAGATTCCTGGTATTAAAGCAGATTTTTGGGGCAATCGTTTTGTTTACCGTGAATATCTTTGAATAGATTTGGTCTGTTTAGACACATTACAGGGGTAAAATCAGGATAGTCAGACATGACTGTCTTAGGTGACAGTCTCTATGTACAAACATTTTTCAAGAAGCAAAAATTATTTTGAAGTAGAAAATAATCAACATGATTTTCGATCAGATTAATGAATATTATATGACAGAACTGGTGTATCTAAATCAGTAGACTTCCCTGTTTATTTGATGTGCACCACCATTAAAATGTTTCAGTTCAGTGATTTAAAAATGAAATAAATAAATAATACTTTTATTCAACAAGGATGTAATAAATTGATCAAAACTGACAGTAAAAAAATACATTTAAAAGCAAATAAATGCTGTTTTTTTTAAACTTATATTCATCGAAAAAAAACTTGAAAAAAATGCACCATGGTTTGTACAAAATAAAAAAATTAAATCTGCATAATTTTTTTACAACATTTATAATAATAAGAAATCATGAGCACCAAATCAGCATATTAGAATGACATCTGAAGGAAATTATCACAGGGATAAATTGCTTTTTACTTTAAACTGTAAAAATATTATTTCACAATATTACTGTATTTTTGAGCAAATAATTCAGCTTTGATGAGCATAAGAGACTTCTGTCAAAAAAAA
>NW_015511388.1:7673-8052 GCF_001515645.1 Sinocyclocheilus grahami | reverse complement strand
ATGTGATGGACATCCTTTACTAGGGCACAGATTGTATTTTAAATGTTCATAAAATCACGTGGACTCCCACTACTGCGATTCCACAACTACGAACAGGTCACTTAGTCAAAAACAGCACTTCGAAAGGTCAAAAATACTCTAAAGATGGTCAATCAATTTAGTTGTCATTAACAGTTTGATCTGCCTGTTGAGCCGAAAACTATTCCAGTACCTTTGAAGTCCTACAATTAACTAGAATCCTACAAAATCACAATAGCTATGTCATTATGACCATTAAAGTCTTTATAAGAGACATTACACGTTTTGGTCATAAGAGATCATTCGACAATAAAACTATATGACAATTTTTTTTTTTTATTGTTGACATGGCCGATAATGT
>NW_015511388.1:0-1476 GCF_001515645.1 Sinocyclocheilus grahami | reverse complement strand
AGCCATAGAAGGGACAGGCATGTTTCACAAACACACAGTAACACACTTACAAAGTACATTTATGTGTGATATTTTTATCATGTTACTTACCAGTCTAACTGTCCTGTGGCATTTCATCATTAATATTTGGATAATGTTTACAAAAATGTGGTACACAAGACAGAGGGTGAGTGCAAGCATTCAAAAACATAAGACAAGATAGTCGCCTTCCTTTGATGTGTCCATTTCGCCCAATAACAGGCAAGTGAGGTGCTTTTTTGTTTTTGTTTTCATACAGTCCATATATAAGAAAAATGGTGATGGAGATGATGAATTCGGGATGTCTACAGAAAAACTTATTTAAAAAAAAAAATCTGCTAAAACTAAATGTTTATTGAGATTTCAAACCAGTCACCAAGAAGAAAGCACAAGCATATAAACTAAATACGATGCATAGAAAATAAAATATCAGTATGAATGGAAAAAGGAGATGTTCAGATTTCCTTCCATCTTAAGTTGCGTCACAACGTCACTTCTTGGATCACCATCCCTTTCTTAGATTCATTTGAAATGAACTGAAAACCAAGGAAAAATAAAAGTCTTGACTCTTTTTTTATATTCAGAGGCAAATATACACTACATTCTATAAAATGAAAATACTAATAGAGAATATCAAATCAAAGAAGGCAGTTCTGAATTAAAATGATGTATAAAATAAAGCGCAAATGGTTAATTCAAGGAGGATAAATTAGGAGCTATAAATAACTTACAGTGGGGAGTGAAAAGTTTTCATTCGCTAACGGTCATACAGTGGTCATGCACGACAGCTAAAAACAGGGACCCTCAAAGAGTACAAAGAAAATCAAGAGGTTGTGATAAGAGGAGGTGACGGCCTGTCCGAAAGGTGATAAATGGATGGATAAAAAGAGAGAAAAAGCTGGTGCGTGCCAGCAGAAAATTAAACACTCAATAAAAAGAAGGAATGAACATAACAGCTCAAATGGACTCGAGCTCGCAAGCAGGTGAGACAAGGAAAAAAAAAACGACTAATCAATATTTGGAGCAAATACCAATCTATTATTCACAATTCAGATTTCATGTTTCACCAGCTCAGAGGAAGCTGCCAACAACCCAAATCACAAGTTCAAAATGTGTCCAAGACAAATTAAGCAGTCACGTCAACCTCACCCATCTCAGTCAAAGCAGAAGCTCATCTGAAATGTGTCTGCAATGATGTCTCTGCCGAAATAAAGGACACTGATCCTTACACTGGACACTGGAGATGAATGGAGGATATTTCAGACCGGGCAGACCAGATGTGTGTAAGTGTGTTTTAATTGTGTGTGTAACAAAAAAAAGAATGACGGTAAACAAATGTCTTGCTGTTCATAAGTAAAATGGACAGGGTTGGAGAAGGGTAAAAATGGGCATGGAGAAATGATATGTAATTCTTGACACCTGGCTGTCCATTATTTTAATGCATGTGTGTGTGTGTGT
>NW_015511387.1:7892-10282 GCF_001515645.1 Sinocyclocheilus grahami | reverse complement strand
AGATAGATAGATAGATAGATAGATAGATAGTGACTGATCAAACATTGACAATTAAAGAAAAGGATGGGTTGATTTCCAGGAACAGAAGCCACTGGAGAGTTTGATCTTCATTTTCTCCTCCAGTGCGCTCATTACCAGATGCGTGTGCAGTTATGGCACGGACATGAGCGTATTGTACACGTTACACTATAATTGCGCTCAAGCTGATTCTTTATTCCTCAATTCAAATCCCTCATATTTTTTTTTGTAGTATTTACTGTTGAACGATCATCTTTAATTAAATCAGCTGCACTCTTAATGAACCCACCCCACTCAGGGTAGATATATTTGGTATATATTTGGTATTAGGTGTGATACCTATGCTGTGGTCATTAACAATGTACTGTCTACTATGTTAAGACAGCCATAAAATCTCCCAGTAATTTATCCAGTAATTTCACAGATCATTTAGGAGGCCAGCAAAGGTAAATTACAAATTATACAAAAAAAAATTAATAAAATAATATATTTATAAAACAATACATTTAAAACTAATGAATTTTATACTTTTAAAGTGTGATTTTCATTAATTTATAATTTGTAATTTACCTTTGCTGGCCTCATAAATGATCTGTGCGACTACTGGATAAATTACTGGAAGGCTTTACAAAGTAGATAGTACATTGTTTATGACCACAGCAGCTGACAAATATTTCTCAGTAATATCCAGGATATATGTGGCATGTTTACATCATGCTGAAACGTTTAAGAAACTGACATTCACTCAACAGTCACTGACTTTAAGCCCATCTAAAGTGAAAATCCCTTTGGACAATTTAACAAGTGATTAAACCCAAAGTCTGGCCTTAACACCACTATAGAATAGAAAGTCAAGCCAAGAGTGATGCTTGTTTTTTTTGTTTTTTTTACATATTCATTAACAACAGATCTTTACTTTCTGAAGAATACAGCTTTGATGTGATTTTTTTATACTACAGTTCAAAAGTTTGGAATCTCTCTGAATTGTTTGTTTTTTGAAAGAAATTGATACTTTTATGCATGGCGCACCAATGATCTATTCAATTAACCAGTAAAGACATTTACAGTTTTTTTTTTCTCAATCACTTCCTCAAAACAATAAGTTCAGATCTCTGAACAACTAATTACTTGTTCACACCCGATTTTAATTTCTTATTAATTTAAGCAAATTGCAGGTATTTTGATGTGTGCAAAATATTAAGTACAAGTACAATATAAGTACAATATTACAATATTAAGTACAATTGTCTACAATTAGCACAATAACTATATGCATGTGGGTTGCGGATCAAACATTTTCAGTGAACTTGTAGTATTCATCACAATTTCTAAACATTCTTTCATCATGTGCGCCATCACACGCAAAATGATAAATAAATGTACTGTATACAAACAAATGTGCATGTTCGTTTTCTGTATACTACAGTATTTACTTTTCCCAGTAAACTTTTCCCAGTAAACTTTTACTTAATGTTGACATTTTTATGTAAAAAGCTAGACAAAATGGACAGTCAGTGTGAATAAAAAAATATAACAAAAATTAAGTTTGTACATAAACATTTCCAGTGTTGACTACCATGGTGAAAAAACCTTGGCACTGGCCAATTTACTGACACAATAATTAGGTTTTGAAGCATGCATTAAATATTTGGTTGGTTTCTACATTTTGAAGACATGCAGTAGAGTTGCCATGTCCCATAAAACAGTTGTGACTTGCACTTACACTTTACACAGAATGTTAAGACTGTTTGAAAAAATGGCCAAAGCGATTGAGGAAAAACTGTAAAATGTAAAAAATGTTTTAAAAATTCACACTCAATTAAGCAGCACAGCAATTTTCCACTGTGCTAATTATTAAAAATAAATAAATAAAGCAGCACATTAGAATGACTTCTTAAGGAGTATGTACTGTAACACAAGGTTTTCCAATTGCCTGGTGAAAATGAGCTTAGACTAGGTAGTATTTGACCCTTAACCTCACAAATGTATTCAACACGAGTCATGAATGTTATATGTCAGCATGATTTGAATGTTTCTGCACTCTTCTGTCACTTGAGACCCTGAACTGATTACGTTTTAAACCTTTATAAGTGTATGTATGACTGCTGTGCATGGAAGAGGTTGAACAGCCTTTTCCAATATGCAACCACAGCTGTACCTGTTCTCACAGTTATGCCAGGCTGTGCCAGCCCCGTCTGTTCTGTGCCCACACCGAAGCCTCCTCCATCTGTTTCCCAGCCTGTCTCTATGTCTCTTTCAATTCTGTTTTTTCCCTGCGGTCCTGCATGGCCATAAACACATAGTTGATTCTCTATTAGCATTCACATACATAGTGGGAGTCTATAGTGAGGTGCATACGAGCCAAAATGTTT
>NW_015511387.1:0-1194 GCF_001515645.1 Sinocyclocheilus grahami | reverse complement strand
GAGCCACAGCTCTGTTATGAAACTAGCCTAAAGCCAGTAGCCTTTTATTTGAGTAATAAATTGTTAATGTATTTAAATGATATTTGCTCTGCCCATTTAAATCTGCTCAATTTGGTGATATTAATGAAACAGAGGTGTAGCCTATCTGACACAGTCTTTTAATACTTTATGATGCCTAACTTCATAGCACAGACTTCATGTGCATGATCTTTTTACGGTTATTCGACATTATGTTTTAGGAAATACATTTTACAGCTGCACTGGAGTATGTAATACATCTAGAAATAGATTTTAAATATTATTATAGATGTATAATACTGTTTAATGCAAATAGCTGTTTAAATACGTTCAACTTTATGCTGGAAATTAATTTAACACTATACAATTTTTTTTTAGCTATTGACAAAATTGTAAAACTATAATTGTGCGCTCTCCTGGCTTCTGTAGGCGCTCCTGCATGTCGTCTTTCAACGTGGCGTATACATATCTATGGCGTCCACGCCCATCTCGAGTTAAAGACAAGCGATTGGCCAATAGCAGAGCTTCTAACGTTCCACGTTCATGCTAGCCGCGTTATGATTGGCTGTCTGTTGACACGCACCCATTCGGGGTTTGGTTGTAGCCTTCAGTGATCCGCCGGGTATGTTTGAATCGAAAATGAAAAGTTGGATTGTTTCGTTCTGAGTCGATAACTATTGAAACGCGTCTCCCTGGCAACCGCAGCTTGAACTCTCTCTTTGCGTTGGATCGCGTCCTTTAAGCATGGACGTCTCGACGTATTTATGCTTTATGTCGCTTTGCACGTGTTTGGTGCACGGAAAACCCACTCTGAGGAAAGAAAGAGTTCTTCACGAGCCTGAATTGAGCAGACAACCCCACGAAGACAACCAGAGCTATCAGTACGACCACGAGGCCTTTCTGGGCAAAGAGGAGGCCACCACATTTGATCAGCTCACCCCAGAGGAAAGCAAAGCCAGATTAGGGTAAGACCGGGGGTTTTGTTCAAAAGACCTCCTTTAGCATGATGCATGTCTTTATGTATGAGGATCAATGACAGATAAGACTGTTCAAGATGACAAAAAGTAGAAATAGTTTGATAATCTAGTTTAAAACGTGTTAAATTCTTAGGAATTAAATAATTGTATTCATATTTGTTCATACATTAGTAAAAAGAATTTACACATTTTTCTACAC
>NW_015511386.1:8895-10283 GCF_001515645.1 Sinocyclocheilus grahami | reverse complement strand
ATTTTTAAGTGCATTGAATGACTTTAAAAGGAAAAGATGAACAACAGTGAATGAAATAAGCAATGTTAAGCAAATTTAACTTCTGCCAAGCACAAATGCATGTAAATTTTATATTTAGCTGGTGAATTTTGCAGTGTCAACGACAGGTCATAATTTAATTGTCAATTAGTTGGATATGTTCGCTGCAGCATGAAGAACCTAATGTCACTTACAGTAGTGAAAGGCAAACTGCAGTTGGAACAAACTTGAAAAAGCTTTACATGAAAAGTTTTTAAAATTTAATAGAATGCACAATATTACACCGAAGTATTTGCGTAATTAGCAGTATTATGATAATATAAAAAATTAATTCTTTAAACCACAAATATGTGCAAAATCTCACTCCAGCCAGGTAACCAAATGTGGTAACCTTGCTGTATACTGATATTTAGTCCAATAGCATGATATGCAAGTATGATATTTATTTTATTCAAAGGTTAATAAACAAGAAGTTCATATTTAGCAGCTTATATTGTCACAATATTTCCAGTTACCTTTTCTTTTTTCTTTTCTTTAGAAAATGTAAAACAAAGTCAAAACAGAATCAAGCAGAACATCTCGGAGCAACACAAAATCGGTTTTTGAATGACTTGAGTGAATAATTCAATGACTCATAAAGCCAGTCACTTGTCGCCACCTACTGGTGGAATGATGTGATGTGCAGAAAGAGTCACTGTAAAATTCCCACCACTAACACACTTGTCTGTCTGGAACAAACATAGACAAGTGTAACGGCACAAACAGTGAAAAGTCTGAACAGTTACAGTATATCAGAGCTCTTAAAATGGCACTCAGCCAATCAAATATGAAAACCGAACTGTTGTATAAATAAATGCAGAAAACAGGTTAAGCTTTACAAGTGCTGCTGTGGATATTAGACTCAACTGCAAATGTACTATATTGAGCTTAACTGATAAGCCACGCACTGATGTTCAGTTGTAATATCATAAACTGCAAACATCATTTTTTCTATCTTGTTCCATTTTTCTTTACTTTTCAGCATTTCTCTTCTATTCATATAGCTAATGCTTCAAACTAGGCATTGTGTGATGAAAATTTGGACTCTTATGATAAATAGCTTGCGATGTTTCATTTGTAAGTCTCTTCTGCTAAGTGAATTGTAACCTTGAGACTAAATTGAAGGCTACGTCAGTATTGCTCATCGTCATGCATTACATTACAATATAACACAAGAAGACAATACACTATACCTTGAAAAACTTGAAGTGGTTTAAATGCAGAATGAATTTTAGTCGTGTTATGATTTTGTTAGGTTTATTTGTGGACATCTGTGTTTTTGCACACTTTTTTTCTGTGTTGTAATTCAAACAGTGCTCACAGGATGATAT
>NW_015511386.1:299-858 GCF_001515645.1 Sinocyclocheilus grahami | reverse complement strand
ACCACTATGTCCAACTGTCTTTGGGCGCGCACACGGCATCCGGTGGGTAAGGTGTGTACGCGCTCTGGCGTAGTTTACGCAAGCGCCGGAAGTGATCTCTCGCGCGTATACGTCACTCATTGTTTACACAGTGCACAGTCATTGTAGGTACGACGGCTAATCAAAATGGTACTTACTTGCGCTTATCCGGATTGTTCAAACCAACTTAAAACTAAAAGATGACTTTCTCTCGCACTAACTCATTCGGGAGTGGTGACTTTCCACGTATTCCCAACTTCTGAGCCTGCTCCCCTGAAGTTATGGTTGATTGCTCTTCGGCTGGATATCAACACACCCATTAATGTAAACTACGCCAGAGCGTGTACACACCTCACGCACCGGATGCCATGCACGCGTCCAAAGACAGTTGGGCATAGTGGTGTATTAGAGGTAAAAGATGATATGAATACTGTTCGGTTTCTCGCATAAACCGATCGTTTCGTGTCTTAGGACATCAATGTGTTGTCACGAGCCGCAGGGTTTAATTTGAATTTGTCTGTACTTGTTTTTTTACTCTCAT
>NW_015511386.1:0-267 GCF_001515645.1 Sinocyclocheilus grahami | reverse complement strand
TGATAGACTGCAACGGTTGGAGTTAAAAATCATCAAATGTGTTCTACTGAAGAAACAAAGTCACCTACATCTTGGATGCCCTGGGGGTAAGCAGATAAACATAAAATTTTCATTTTTGGGGGAACTATCCCTTTAACGATGTGAGTGAGTGCAGGTACAACGGCAGGTGAAATGGCTTGAAGGAGATGAGAGGGAATAGGATCAAGCGGACAAGTAGTAGTTTGATGAGTTTAGAGACTTCTGCCTCAGAGAGTGGAGAGAAGGATG
>NW_015511385.1:8181-10283 GCF_001515645.1 Sinocyclocheilus grahami | reverse complement strand
GATGAATGAAGGTCTTACAGGTTTGGAACGACATGAGGGTGAGTATTTAATGACAGAACTTTAATTTTTGCGAGAACTATCCCTTAAATACAAAAAAATCTGCAAGAGAGAATCTCAAATATAAGGAAGTTTTCATTTGTTTACAATGTTTAGTCACTACATAACCATTATTTCATTGTGAGTGATCAATTTACTATGTAGAAAATATTTATACAGAATGAGTAAATGTGTCTAAAGGTTTTCTGCTGATGACACTCGTAGTGAATGATTGTATTGGCACAGCCAAACACAATTTATTCTATAATATTAACTAGCAATAAAGCATAATAGCTTGACTCATTACTAAGAACGGACTGAAATTAAAAAGCAAAAGCTGGAACCTAAAGGGATAAATGTTCAGATGTGTGAACCACAAAATGAAAATAAAATGAAAATAGCAGTACTAAAGATGTGACATACTGAAGTTATTGGCGAGCAGAGGAGAGGCCGAGACAGGGGCCTGGGAGAAATGCTCTCTTCTGCTGCGCTGCTGCTTCAGATTCTAAACACACAACAGGAAAGATATGCCTCAGTTAAAACAATAAAATAACATTCACTCATTACAACTCAACTAAATGTCATCTTCTTTTAAAACACAAGTTATTTAAACAAAAGAAAACTGACATGAAAATCAAAAGAAAGAGCAGGTGGTTTCATAGGACCGTGGTGAACAGTAAACATTATGCGTTTTTGCTTTGCTAAGGATCTGATCAAATATTTAAAAGCCTAACAACTGCTTGGCATGAAATTGATGATGTTATAAAAGTGCGGCAGTGACCATTTAAAAACAAAAACAAAAAAAAACCTCACCTCTGTTCTCACTTCCAGGACTGACTTGAAATCGTTTGACATTGATGCCAGTTTGGACTGCAACACAAACATTTACATATAAGACTGTTCCGCAGCAGGAAAATGAAAGGTGTGGTAGTCAAGTCATCTCATGTCAATCAAAATGAGATCAACCATCCCTACTGTCTACAGCTAAGGATATTTGAGATAATACTTCCTATAGAGTCTGGAATATCTGTGCACTGCAGCAATATCAGATATAAGATTGTACCTGCAGGGAGACAACAATTGTGTTGGAATGTGTCTGGATGTGGCGGCCATTTTGCCCACTGCGGGATCGTACAAGGTCTTGCAGCTGCGCTATCTGCTTGTTCAGACTGTTGATGTCCTGATGAGAGACACAGACGGCATATATCAGATCATTGCAAGAGGTTTGCTCTTACACAATATTGTAGTTAGCTGAAAAATTCTGGTAAACAAAAAAATACCAACACACCTACAGGCAACTTCAAAGTCAATAAAGTGAAATAAGCAAGAACTGAGATATATGGAGAATGACAACAGAGATGTCACTAACCTGTTTAATGATGTACGTTAGCTCCTCAATCTCCACTGCTTTATCATCGAACAAAGACTTCCTTTTGGCCACTAGGAGTGAGGGAAGGATAAAAGTTTATAATGACACCAGACCGTACAGTGTAAGAAATCGATAACTCTAAATCAATCATATTAGACCTTAAAGTAATCTAGGGGACTGCCAAATAACCATGGACAAGCATCAGAACAATTCTGTTAAAATACACATTCATCCACCACCAATAAGAGTCTTGTTACTCACAAATTGTAAGCTTTTCAAGCTTGGCAAACGTGTTGTTCAAGTCTTTCCCAATTCTCCTGTTTCGGAGAAGAAAAAAAACAAGGTTTCAGGTGGGCAAAGTTTTGAGGAAGCAAGACAAGGCACAGTTGCCCTGAAGCAAAGAAACACTGGGCAAAGACCAAATAAAAACATGGATATGCACTCTTACTTGGCCATAAGAGTGAAGTCACTGCGCTGTTTAATGGCATTAATGGCAGGTTTAGTGTGAGTCCCATTCTGAAAAGACAGAGGAATTGTTTTTTACCAAAAATATTAAATTGTTGTAATTATGCACCAAAATGTAGCATTACAAACAGCTGATAAAAACATCACAATGGTGGGAATTGTGGATTGTGATGTTTTTTATCAGCTGTTTATCTCTCATTCTGACGGCACCCATTCACTGCAGAGGATCCAT
>NW_015511385.1:7398-8036 GCF_001515645.1 Sinocyclocheilus grahami | reverse complement strand
CAAAGGAGAACCTTCTTCTTTATACTGCTTTTATATATCTTGCATAGTGCCTTTTTGGAGTTTAGCAGTATAAATCACCATTTACTTTTGATGTAAAGAAAAGCTCACATTCTGCCTAGTATAAATTGTGTTTAATGACAGAAAGAAATAGGTCAGTAAATTATTTAAAAAAAAATTATGTAAAGTGTACTATTATTTATCCTTTAAAATATTATTATAAATATATTTAATATAGTCATACCTGTAACTGTCTCCCCTGCAGTGACTTACAAGCCGACTGAAACTCAAGTGTGCGGTCCCGACACGTCATGATAATGCTGCAGAACCTCAGAACCTTCCCTAAACGATATCAGGATGTGTATGTATGACAGTGAGTCTAAAGCAATCCAGCTGCTGTGAAACTCTCTGCTGGCGTCTTTATGAGGCCAAAGCAAACAATTCAGACTTCAGATGTCACTAAGAGCTTGGAAGAGGTGACTGTTCTTCAGCGACACCGCACATCATCTGAGGATCACAGAATGATTCAATCAATCACCAGAACTTTGATTGCCATTGCTGAGAAGAGACTAGACGATGTTTTAGAAAGCATTTAGACACTTAAAGGGACAGTTCACCCAAAAATGAAAATTCTGTCATTT
>NW_015511385.1:4415-5640 GCF_001515645.1 Sinocyclocheilus grahami | reverse complement strand
GTCGCCAAAAGAATGTAAAAAAGTCAAGAAACTGCACTTGATGCCAATGAAAGCACGAGATGAATCATTTTGAGGCGAATATGATTTTAAAGATGAAAAGACTACTCATGCACACTGACTAAAACATGTTGTTCCTAGTACACACATCACCAAGCCAAATAACACTGGTCGAAAGTGCTTTTGAAACATAATTGAGATCCTTTCAAATAACAAAACACACTCATTTTTGTTTTATGACTGGGACAAAACTACCCTTATTTTCTATTCCCTAACCCTACACCTAACCTCAAACCTTAGATTTTCATCAAAACATTTAGCATGATTCCTAATCCATTTGTAACAATTGGCTGATTACCAATTTCAGATTTTACTATCCTGAACACTTGGTCTCCACAGTATAGGAAAACATTGACCTGTCCTACACACATACATACTCTCAGCCATTCAACATGAGGCAGCATGTAACCTGTTTGATGTCCTCTCAGCATAAGAGCTTTTTGTGCTCCTTATCTTCTTTGTGCCGATCAGCAAACTCACTTTGAATCCAGCAAACCCTGTAACTTATCTCAGGATCTGCATTATTTTGGACTGAGATCGATGACACAGCTCTTTTCAGACAGGGTTCAATAGCATCAGTGTTCCCCCAGAGCAGAAATGCTCATAAAAACACATTAGAAAACCACTTTTAGTGGCCTAAATGTGAGGGTTTACATTTTTTCTCTTACATGCTGACACATACACACACACACAGGCTGTGCTCAGACAATGTCGTCGTCTCTGCCAGATAACATCACAACGCACACATATTCATGTTGTCCAGATAGCATCCAGGCCTGCTAGAACACAGCTGCTTCAACAAAGAGATGCAAAGAAAACACGACTGATGTTTTATCATTAGTGCCACTTTGGGCACCAAAACACTCACACACGCAAGAGCAGGAAAACAACACGGGACTGTGTTTTTAGCTGGAAATGAAAAAAGAGGTGAGCCCGACAGAGGAAGAGGGCGGCCCTGGGAAATATCATTTCTATAATGCCTAAAAGAAGACAGGGAGGAAGGGAGAGAAAGACAGAAAGTGGCACAGAAATGTATTCCATCTTCTGGATGGATGAGTCACTCTGCATTTTCTCCCTCTCCCGTTTTTCGTAATCTTGCGGGCGGGCTGCTAAATTTAGTCCTGCGCTGAGCCCTGACAGACAGGTAGGCCAGCATCAGCTTCAAAAT
>NW_015511385.1:2163-2960 GCF_001515645.1 Sinocyclocheilus grahami | reverse complement strand
ACAAGTTCTATATTTTCTAACCAGATACTCATTGCCTTAATGGATATTATTACTTTTGAGTTTCACCCCTGTAATACAATGATTTTCTGTTCATAAACTACAAAAATTTAATTACAAAAGACAATACAATAAACAGTTCTATAATGCATTTATTTTATATGTAGCCCAATATATATTCTATGTATAGAAATCTATATCTTTGTTTGCAATACAGTAATGAGATGCATAATGAAAATAATGCAAAAATGATTTTAAATCTGACCCAGACATGTTTTTAACAAGTTTTATGAGACTCACCCAATACTGTGGTAATTTTGCAAGTGACACTTCAGAATTACCAAATCATCACAAATCTATCTCAAAAATAAGACATTTCACTTTATTTATATTAATATATAGCACATTGCTTTATGGCTGTTGTGTTTTGTATATACTGTATGTGTGATCAGACCTACGTTTGAATTTATACACATTGTAGACATAAAGCAGAGCAGGTTATGTCTCTCTGTAACAAATATTATACACGTTCACACACAGGAGAATTGGGCACAGATGGTATAGCAGCAATGACCATTATTCATTACGTTCAAACAAACACTTAAAGCTTATATCGTGTATAGACTGTGGTGCAGATTGGATTCTGTTGGGTCCTGATCTACCTGGATACATATCGGACATATACGGTTCTACGTACAAAATCTCGGAACAAAGAGACAGGATTCTGGAATTATCTTTACACAGAAGAGATCGGAAGCACTTAAAGGGGTCATATGATGCTGCTAAAAAGAACATTATTT
>NW_015511385.1:0-464 GCF_001515645.1 Sinocyclocheilus grahami | reverse complement strand
TGTCATATCTATACTCAATTCTTCCACGGCCCGGTAGTGGGGGCCCTCTGACTTAGACCACATGGGCTATTGGATAATGCTAACCAATAGTCAAACAGCTATTTAGGCAAATTAACATTCAGATTTAGCTCCATTTTGTTTTGGACCACCCACTTTTCACATTGTAAAAAAATATTTTTCGAAGTTTTATTGGCATGTTTTACAAGAAAATACTATTTCAGTCTTTCTACTTCAGAATTTCACATTAAATTGTGTTTAAAATGTGTAAAATTTGCTAGGAATTTCTGAGTGACAACTGTAGTAAATCCTGCAACATTTTTTTTCCAGTGCACCATTCAATCAACTGCCAATGCATAAAATTAAGCGCCACCCTACATATTTTTTTCATATTCACTAAAACTACATCATATACTGAAGTTAAATGGGTTGCTAATGAAATTTCATGTCGACTCTAACACAGATCA
>NW_015511384.1:9640-10300 GCF_001515645.1 Sinocyclocheilus grahami | reverse complement strand
ACATGAACATCTTGGATGACATGGGGGCGAGTAAATTATCAGGAATTTTTTATTCTGAAAGCAAACATCCTTTAAGTGGACATTTTTCATCTAGCTTAAGAAAATAAGCTTGTGGTTTCTTTCATTCTCAGGTGACCGTGTAATTGATGTAGGGTCAGAGTGGAGAACGTTCACTAATGATAAAGAAACTAAAGACCCGTCTCGTGTTGGTGATGCTCAGAATCCTCTCCTCAATGGAGGAGACCTCACCACCATGATCAGCAAAGTAAGGAACTTGTCTGCCTATTTAATGACTTTGCATTTGGAAGGTTTGGAGCACAATTGTATGTCCTCATCATGATTTATTAAAAATATATATATATATTTCCCATATGATATTTCAGGGAACAGGGGCAGCAAGCTTTGATGAGTTTGGAAATTCCAAGTACCAGAATCGGAGAACCATGAGCAGCTCTGATCGAGCCATGTTGAATGCCTTCAAAGAGATCAGCACCATGGCCGACAGGATCAACCTCCCCAGAAACATCATTGTGAGTGTCTCAGCCTACTGTTATTGAATTAGATGGTAACGTAATAATGCAATGTAATTATGCTGCCTTCAAGTGCACCTGGGAAGTTGGGCATTGTGTATATCGTCACACATTCAGGTCGGAAAGATGA
>NW_015511384.1:1030-3985 GCF_001515645.1 Sinocyclocheilus grahami | reverse complement strand
CAGCTTTGCATCACAGGAATAAATTACATTTGAAAATGTATTAAAAAAAAAAAAACAATTGTTTTAAATTGCCAAAATATTTCACTTTTTACTGTATTTTTAATTGAAAAAAAAGAGCCTTGGTGAGCATAAGAGACTTAAAAATAAAAAATAAAAAAAACATACAGACCCCAAACTTCTGAACGGTAGTTTATTTAGAGAGATGATGAAGAAGAAGAAGAAATAAATAAACCGAAGTGGAGGAGGTCTGACCTCCCCGACAAGCATCTCAAAGATGAGCACGCCGAGCCCCCACCAGTCCACCGCACGCGTGTAGGACGTTTCGGTTAACACCTCAGGAGCCAGAAATTCTGGAGTACCACAGAAAGTGCTCGTCCTGTCCTGGTAACCCATTCCTAACACACAAACAGGTAGAACATTTGCCTCTGGCGCTTGTACAGTGGACAACACAACAACAAACATATCCTTACCTTCCTTACAAAGACCAAAATCAGCAATCTTGACGAATCCCTCTGTGTCAAGCAGTAAGTTATCCAACTTCAGATCTCTAAAGAATACATGTAGTAATCCTCAAATTGACACAATGAAAAACAATGAAATTTGTATTAAAATTTCAAGTTAAGTACAGAGCACCACCATTTTTTCTTATACCTGTATACAATCTCGTGCTCGTGTAAAAACTGTAACCCCAGGACAACACAAGCTGCATAAAACCTGCAACAATCAAGAACAACAGAACCTGCAATGCTGATAAAGGCTTGAATACAATCATCTAAAAAGCATGACTTTTGTGTCACTCACGTGGCCCGCGGTTCTGAAAACACATCGGCATGAATGTGCATCATGAGGTCTCCTCCCGCCGCGTACTCCATCACAAAACACACATGCTCCTTGGTCTGGAAACATGCAAAAAGATTGACGAGGAATGGGTGCCGCACGCTGTTCACAGTCTCAAATATCCTCTTCTCACACATCAAACTGGCAAAACAGAAAATAAGACAGGATAAAATAAGACAGCTAGTAGTTGACAAGTGTTGCTCACAAATGATCAAATATAAAACAGAGAAGAAAAATTTACCTTTCAACCTCATCACGAGCAACAATATCTCCCTTCTTAAGGGCCTTGATGGCAAACATTTCACCTGTAATACTGTATTCCGCTAACAACACCTGAAGGAAAAGGTTAAGTGACAAAGATGTAATGACATTTAGATTCTGTGCGTGTCTTTTGTGTCACAATTTTGGGTATTTGTCTAGGTATATGTAGTGCTATATGGTTGTTAGGGCATTCTGGGTGGTTGTTTACCAGTCATATAAGACCACCCTCAAGTCTCTACAATATCTTGCCAAAGATATCATTGAGTCTCTCCCTCAAATGTAAATATATAGCTTTTTTTGCCAGCTGTATGATCTGTCACTGAAAAGAAATCTGACAGGTCTGATCACTTACTAAATAAATTAATAGCAAAAAAGTAGGTATGTCAGATGCTAACAGATTTTCATGTAATGGACAATAACCAATAAATGATCTATATGACATATATATATTTAATTTTTATCATGCAGGATATATTATATATATATATTAAAATATATATTACATATAAATAAAAACACTAAAATCTAAAAATCAATCATTTTAAATGCTACAGATAAAGGTATCAACATATTTATAATGTTCAATGCAAAAAAAGTGGTTATTTTGAGATTATTTGTAGTTCAATTATTTGTGTTTTTAAATGTGAAGTTTAAATGAGAATAAGATGATGTCAAAGGTTGTTTAAATGTAAAAAGAAAATGTTCAGCACAAAAACAGCCATAATAAATATCGTATTTGTAGCATATATAGTAGCATTTTACAATAAGGTTCCATTTGTTGATATTAGTTAACTACATTAGTTACATTAGTTACCATAAACTAACAATGAAATTTAGAATCCTTCTAAAGCAATTATTAATCATAGTTAATGTTAATTGCAACATTTACTAATACATTACCAAAGTTGTATCTGTTAATATTATTTAATGGACATACACTAACATGAACTAAAAATGAACAGTTGTATTTTTATTAACTAACATTAACAAAGATCAATAAATGCTGTAACAGGTGTGTTGCTCATGGTTATTTAATGTTAGTTAATGCATTAACTAACATGAACTAATGGGACCTTATTGTTACCTAAACATCCAATAATAATATTGCCTTAGTAATTATTACCTCTAAATTAAAAAAAGGAAACTGTAACCATAAATAGCCTCATACCTTTCCAAAATGTCCACGGCCTAACACTGCAACACATTTAAAGTCTTTAAGACTGAAATGAAACTGTTCTTCCTCCTCTTCGTCCCTACAACAACAAAAGTCCTTTAGTAGTGTTGAGTGTATATTTGCTAGTACAAGAAATACATAAAAACTATAAATGGTTCACCTTATTTCTGTGTTCTTTTGGACAGTTATGAGCTGTAACGCTGAAGGCTGCGTCTCAAGTTCCTCGGTTTCTTCAAGGTCAGACTGAACAATGATGCTATTCCTGTCATTTCGGTAGTCAAATGAGGTCAAAGTGTCCTGCAAAAGAAAAAAAAGCCTTTCAGTTGCCGCTGTTTATACAAGATGACACTGGATAACTGTTATCTTTATGTTAATAAAGGTAACGGCGAAGGCATTTCCTTTTCCTTTCAAATGCAAGGGGGCAGATGAGAGACTAAATATGAATTACATGTTTAAAGAAGTCGTTAACTGTGCTTTCAAGGAAACAGATGGCATCAATGCATCAATGCCTGGGCAGTTATCTCTACGACAACCATATTATAGCGTGGGATGTTACCCGTTCTTGCTCTTTGTTGGGGATCTTGTCCTCAGGCAGGACTTCTCTTATACTAACAGGAGAGTAATGCTTTTGTGTAGCATCTTTGTCAAAGTCCAGTTTTGTCACTATTGGGTCACTAGAGAGG
>NW_015511384.1:589-1020 GCF_001515645.1 Sinocyclocheilus grahami | reverse complement strand
TCCAGTTTTGTCACTATTGGGTCACTAGAGAGGGCAGACAAACACGAACAGACACGTGAAAGCACTGCCTTGACAAAAAAATGACTAGTTTAACAAAGTAATGTGCTCATTGTATTGTATGTTCATACTGTACCTCCTCAGAGCAGGGGTTCCTGGGTGACTGCTGTGTAGAGTCTCAGCTGCCAGCACTGCCACTTGAGGACTAAATGAGTTATTGGGAGAGGGAATGGCCCTCCTTACCAGCCGGCCCCAGGTACCGATGCTCATCTGAGGGGCCCGCAGGAACGGTTTCCCTGCAGACATGGGAGATGAGAAGAAACATTTATCAGACGCCTATAAATCTCTTTACTTAGAGATCAGGGTAATATAAACAAGAAGCTACAATGACAATAATATGTGACCCTGGAGCACAAAACCAGTCTTAAGTCGCT
>NW_015511384.1:0-579 GCF_001515645.1 Sinocyclocheilus grahami | reverse complement strand
AAATATTGTCCTATCCTAACAAACCATACAACAATGGAAAGCTTAATTTAGCAGCTTTCAGGTGATGTCTAAATCTCAATTTTGAAAAATTTAATCTTAAGACTGGTTTTGTGGTCCAGGGTCACATATAAACTAAACCAAAGGGTGTTTCATAAAGGAAAGCTTTCAGAAGGTGCAGGTGCAGGTTTGGGACTGAAGCCCAGGTTTGTTGACAGGTGGGAATAAATCACGGTTTTGCTTTATTACAAGCATTATGCCTGTATTATGAAAAGGGATTTTATTTATAATTGGCCCATACGTAGCTGGAAATCTTTCGCTTTTTGTGACAGTTTTAATATTTAAATTGTAATTGTAAATCAACATTTTCTTTTTGAAATAAACAGTTTGAATTTCTATGTAAACATATTGTAGCTTTCTCCCCAGCTTGCTATGAAATTGAAGATTTTGTGACATCACAAAAATAAACACATTAAAAACAGCCTGCCCAGTATTAGACACAAACGCAAACATGTAGCAATGTTTATGAAAGAATACTAGTTAGCTAGTTAACGTAATAAAACAGCATATACTACCGTTCAA
>NW_015511383.1:9596-10286 GCF_001515645.1 Sinocyclocheilus grahami | reverse complement strand
CACACACACACACACACACATATATGGGCAATAGTTATAAATTGACACATTACCAGTTTGCCTTGATTTATTCATGAACAGCTTTTCTGTTTTTTCACCCCTTTTTATTCAAAATAGCAAGATTGAGTCGCTGTTGCTCTTAACAGAAATGAGATTACAGTCTTGCTCGCACTTCTATTGAAAATATCCACTCGCAGGAATGTTTTAATTAATGTAATGCAAGGTGCAATGGCGAGTGTTTGACAGTGTCTCTCTTTCTCTGCAGTGCTCAGTTATTAATGGCACGATGTGCCATATTGATCGTCTGGAAACGTCTGTCGCTCTTTTCAAATGGTTACACAAGGTTCATGTACTGTAGATTGCTAGATAGATGCCGTATTCATTATTTGAGTGTGAGTGTGTATTTGTGCAGTGGGTAGACTTGAGTTCCTGCTGTATTGAGCTGCTGAATCATACGTGACGATGATGATGATTGTGGATATATATCTTACTGCCTTCCTCTAACGGCGTTTCAGTCTGATGGCATCCTACCCTCACATATACACTTAAAGAAATAGTTCAGACAAAAATTTAAAAGTAATCTTGTACTCACTCTCACGTCATTGCAAACTTCAAATATGATTTTCAGAGTGGAACACCAACAAAGAAAGGTTGAAGAACTGACCACTTTTTTCCCTATATACAGTATTG
>NW_015511383.1:7699-8098 GCF_001515645.1 Sinocyclocheilus grahami | reverse complement strand
GAAAGGAAAACTTGAAATCGCATCATATGACCCCTTTAAGGTGCAAGAGCTAAAACATACATCTTTGTAACTTACCTACCCCTAAACGGTACACTTTAGTATCTTAAAGGTACATATTAGCACTTTAAAAGTACATAGAAGTACATAAAAGTACATTTAAAGTTTTTTAAGCCAGTTTTGTACCTTTTTTTTATAAGAGTGTATCATTTTGTGTATCTTAAATGCACAAAATGTAATAATATTTGCACACGGTTTTGCATAATTACAGCCAGAATGGAAATGATACACAATTAAATGTTTTTATTTTATTATATATATATATTTTTTTATTTACTCTGAAGCAGCTGCAGGAACTTATGACAAAGAGTGATCATTGTGTGCATGTGACAACAATATCAC
>NW_015511383.1:4246-5536 GCF_001515645.1 Sinocyclocheilus grahami | reverse complement strand
ACAAAACTTGTTATTCTTTTCAACAAGGCCTTATTTTATGTCTTTTTAAACAATGTGTTTATGAAGTGGAGGGATTAAAACTTCATATCCAGCTCCTGGGCTTTGACTAGACCAGGAACATATTAAAAGAATCTGCAGGGAAAATAATTATATAATTTCAAAATGACTCTTATTATTTTTTTTTACATATACAGCACTGGGGGCTCTGGGACCCCAAACACAAAGGCAGTAAAGTAAATTAAAGTTAGTTGATTTTTTTTTTTTCTGTCTCTCTCTCGCTCTGTTTGGGTTTGAAAAAAAATCGATAAATGTCCAAAGGCACTAACCTATCAAACATGTGCTTTCATATATATGATAACTATAAACTTTCAGAAGGTTAGGCAAATTTATCAAAATAAGCAATTACTGTCACATCACGCACATGCAGGGTCAGTGTAGAAAATCTGTTTGAATCAAATATGAGTGTTTTTTTTTTAACTTTATATTGATTTCCGCTCACACTGCATTGCATCTGTATGTGTGTTTGTTCTGAAGCGGGAGGAGTGAGTCATTTGTCGCAGTCCCTGTTGCATCCCTGAGAGCGTGTGTTTGTGTTTCCGAACACCCTTAACAATTGGCATCTATCTTCCTGCAGTCGATTAGAATCTTAATGTGTCGTAATATTATTTGCTCAGATCAGTTCATTTCCCTGAGGTCTCTGCGATGAGAGCTGCGGTGGACCGACCGAGTCAGTTTGATTCATTCATTTGGTCAGTGTCAAACTTGTTTTCCGAACTCAGGCGTGGATCATCAAGTCTGCATGGAAATTTAATCTAGTATGATTTGCAGTTAGCATGAATAACAGTTCTGTTTGCTCCGCTAGCAACTCCAAGGTCATGGGTTTGAATCCCATTTGAATGCAATATGAGTCAATTCACAGTAAGTAACTCGCTACTGGTGATAATGGCAGAGAGATGCAAATATAAATATATATAAATGTATGCAATGTTTGAATTAATATCAATAAATCTATGGAAAATTATGCAATAAATATTAATTATAAAATATTAATTATTAAAACAAAATATTGATTATATATGTAATATATAAATATATTTTACAGTTAAATTAAATACAATAAAATTGTTAGACCATTTCCAATCTTTTACTGTATAAGGTAACTTACAGTTCACACATTAGCCATTTTTACTGTAGCATTTTGACAGTATTTTCTATAAAAAATTAATGGTAAACACCTGCTGGAATCAAATAAAACAAGCCCAAAATGTGACTTAAAAACACATATATACA
>NW_015511383.1:0-422 GCF_001515645.1 Sinocyclocheilus grahami | reverse complement strand
TATTCTCTTATGTTTCCCAAACATCATTTCTTTTAAATGTTTAACTTGACACACTCCTGCAGCGTTTCATTGGACTTCCTCAAAACACATCTGAGATATGCCGGCATATTTAATGCAGCATTCGCTTTGTTTAGCTGGAACTAATGTCGTAATCTTTCCTTTGTTCTTGTGTATTCCATAAAAATGTCACATCTAGATCTCATCCAGTGTGCGATTAAAAATGTGTGTCACAAAGGCTCACAAGAGAGAGACAAAGGCACGTGAAGGTGATTTCCTATGCACAGCATGTTAATGTGTCTGTGTGAGTCGAGTGGATTGGTCTATACATCGCTCAGCTCAGAAGACAATAGATCATTTTGTTTTATAAAGCCTTCCTGGCTGCATCTTGAATCATACGACACACACAACATCTTGAGAAGAAT
>NW_015511382.1:9222-10287 GCF_001515645.1 Sinocyclocheilus grahami | reverse complement strand
AAAATAATGTTATTTTTAGCAACATCATATGACCCCTTTAACGTTTTAAATACAGTTAATATTTAACGACCTTTCTCAGTTGTCTGTGTAATTATAGTAATAGTCATTGTAACAATAAGTCAATAAAAAAACCCTGATTTCCAATATGGAAGGACAGTCTTTTACTTAAACGGTGATGAAGTTGACCAGCGTCACTGACCACTCATAACTCTGAATAGAGCTGGATGTTCTGCATTTTTTCCCAAAGTGTTTGCTGTCCTATCTCTTCAGTTACTGTATGCGGACCATTTATTTATTAATATTTTTCCTTAGTCTGGTGTTTGTAAACACTTTTGGGTCTCATCCATCTTACTTTACTAGACAGCTGGTGACACCCATAGGCTTGAAATGGGATGACAACACCTGCCCACTGACTCAGTCAACTACTGCTCCATTCCCTTAGTGAGGACAAAATGATTCACATGGAAAGAATGAAAAGAAAGGTGTAAAAATCAATGCATTATGTTCAAATTCTGTTAATCAATACATAAAAGCTTTTTTTAAATACCTGATATTAAAGTACCAACCTTTAACAAAACCAGCTTTGTTAACTCATTTGTTTAAACAAATGCTAAATACACTCATGTACTTGAAATCACTTCCACCTCGACTTTTTAATCTTTATTTCATATTTAGTCCCACTGCTCAAATCATGCTAACTGCATCACTGGGCAGATCAACAGCAGGTGGGTTAAACAACATTAAACTAACCCAGTGACCGAGAGTAAATCACCACAGGTGTGCAAGATTCTTGTTCAATACAGTGTCACCTCATTTACCTAGGCTCATACTCATGAGAAAAAAATGTGGACAGATCGATGAAAACACAAAGGCAATGCAATGGAAGTTCAAAGCTGGTGGTAGACAGTTGGATGATAAGTGTGTTTGTGCAACAGTCAGATGGCTTAATGTTGTGGTCAGGACTCATCTCCCACTGGAAAGAGTGATAAGCATGTTATCGCATAAGAGAGTATAAACATACTTCACAAGGGACAGAATGCAGTGACAATGACATTAATATTTAAA
>NW_015511382.1:7715-8649 GCF_001515645.1 Sinocyclocheilus grahami | reverse complement strand
CTGTCCAATTACAGAATCATTATACACTATTTAATTAATATTTATTAAAAATAACCTATGTGCAAAAACACTTTAGCAAGTATAAGTTGCATTGAGCTTCAAGGTATTTATTCATGTGCATAATATAAAATAAAAAAAATGATTCATGTGCCCTGCCTTCTACTGACGGCACTATTTCCACCATCTGCATAAATGCATTCAGTTCTCATTTATCTAAAAGCTCAATAGACTCTCCCTTAAGGTCTTCACCCTGAGCTTTTTCTTGTCGGATGTCAAGTTATGAGTCTGTACTGAATCGCTATTAAATTACAAGGCCATTTTTGACACTTTCTTTCAGCCATACAAATCTGATTCTGGTTAAACATCACCTTCCTAAAGATGGAGAACCATGAAAAATGTATTATTTATTGTAAAGTCTCGAAGGTTGCAGGATGTTAAATATTTCAAGATCTCTTATATCGCTCTCAGAAACGGATACAATCTCACCACAATGAAGAATATGACTGCTTAAGGCTGTATACCAATCCTATCCGATGTCCAATGATCTTGAGCTCTTGGGTACTTTCCCTATGGTCATTATTCCTGTAAATACAAAATTCAGAGGTTGAGATTCTGATTTGATAGATGTAATTCAAATGGTGTACTATAGCTCAGAATTATGCATTAAAAAGCTTCTGTTTCTGCACGAAACTGAATAAATTCTGCAGTGTCGACTATATATACATTTACCGATCATCCAGAGTACTTAGCGATATTGTCAAACCAACATTTGATTCATATACTCTTTTATTTGTCAAAGTCAAAAAAGTCAAACTCTGAGGTGTTGAGTTACCACTAGACCACAAAGTTCTTCTTGCAAACAGATCTGTAGTGAAATGGAAAGATTCTTCTGAAATCTTCTCTCGGAACCGTTGCAATGGATGGATTTTGTCTG
>NW_015511382.1:3339-5264 GCF_001515645.1 Sinocyclocheilus grahami | reverse complement strand
AAAAGGGAAAGTAATTTCCATACAGTATATGCAACCACATGAATACAACTGTTTTTTTTCTAGACTAATATGACTGGAGTCTTCATCTTATTTAAGTGTGCATTATATTAAAACTACTTCTAAACACGCTGCTTATTTCTTTATGTAGGTTTTTACCAAAACAAAAGCACCTTTAACCATAGAATATTAGATACTTACAGTAAGTATTGTGGTCCTGTTTTTGTAATAAAGTTAGTATTTTGCCATGTTTTGCCCTCCTGAACAATAAACAAGAAACATTAGTTTTGCAGACCTCTGCAACTTAAAGTGAAAGAAAACACTGAATCATCAATGCTATGGTAATAAAACAACAGCAAGAAAAATGTATTCATATTAGCTTTTATAACAGTTAATACTAATTTAGTATCTATACAAGTCCATTTCTCATGTCTGAGTCATTATTTTCTGTCATCTATAATCATCATTATTATTTAAAGAGTTTCATGTGCTATTTAATATCATTGCAGAAATTGATTAGTTGGAATAAACTAACAAAAGAGATGTCTTTGAGCTGTCTCTCTCCCTCCCGCTGTCTTAACATCAAATAAAATATCTAATCTTTGTCTGCCCCAACAAAAGAAAGACTCCATGGAAACCTGGCATCCACAATCATCACTGTCTTATTGCTTTTCTAATGTAATTATATCTGTAGAAAAGAATGACCCTGGCTAATTTGCGCGGACTAATGCTGTCATTAAATGACAAATCTACCATAAAGTTTAGATGAAATTAAACATCCACATTACACTGCAGGAAAAGTAAATGATATGGTAATTGAGCAATAGCACAAATATAACATGAGAAAGAATGCTGTTATCCCAAATATCATCACGACTGTGATTCAGCCACAGTGAGGCCAGTAATCAGGCAAAATAGTTACCAAAAGAGCCAGTTACTTATTTGATCTACAAAAAGTCTCTGATCAACTATCACACACCTTGAGCAACATTGCAGTTTTATTTCATTTCTGGATGAAATGAAACAGTTCAGTAAATGATGTATTCCATGACATATTCCACAGTGTTGAAAATACTGTAATTTTACTCATCCTCATATTGTTCCAAACCTGTATGAATTTTATAGATTCTATATATATATCCATTTAAAGGTTATTGTGTGGCAAGAGCTGCGTAACTATTTAAAAATATAGGCTATATGTTTGTTTTCCAAGGAAAAATAACAGCATGGGAGCTTTGGACCAACAATGGCTGCATTTTTGGGTTTACTACCCCCTCAAGTCAGTGAGGGATCATTGATAACTGTGAAAGACAGAAAAAAAAATGTTTCTCAAACTGATTTCTATTCAAATTTTAAAAAAAGGAAAAAAAACTGGATTGAGTAAAAAAAAAAATCTCTAAAAAATACAACAGCAATAGGCTAATGGGCACAACTGCAGACTTAGTGTAGGCTAGCTATTAAAGCACTGTTTTAGTAATCTTCATTCTTTAATTCTTGAACACAGAGAATAATCCTTGCCTAGAGAATAGTTCATACAAGTCTACTATTTAAAGGTAAGTGATTTCACCCTACATTTTCCCTCTTAAAATATGCACTCAACACAACGCCACCATCCAAATACATATAAAAGCCAAATGCTCAAGGTAAGCATGTAATCACCATGCTGATATTTGGAACACTAAAAACAGTTCAACAAACAAGAAACCAGTGGAAACGCTAACATACAGTTAACAGTTCAAACAAGAAGTTAATATTGAGTCACTTACATTTTAGACATAATACTGCCACCTACTTTTAAGGTTTTTGTTCTGCCAACGAAAAACAAAAACAAAGGATCACACTCCGAGCAGTAGCGTTTGTTTGGTCTCTGAATGAATCAGTGTTTTTTTTTAACGAATCGGTTGAATGCAAGAAATGTAATGACTCGT
>NW_015511382.1:0-494 GCF_001515645.1 Sinocyclocheilus grahami | reverse complement strand
CTCTTAATCAGGATCTGCAATATGATTAATATGATTGAACTTCCCTCTCGGGATCTCACAAGCCTTGTGCGAATGATTTCTTATCTAATTACCACGATTATCTTGAGAATCCAGAGAGTGAATACATAATAATAAAAAAAAAAAAAACATATTCATTCTCAAAAAAAAAATTACAAAAATGATTCAGATTTCAACACCAGCCAACAAATGAGCCAAAAAGTGGTATTTCTCTGAATCCTGCATGGCTCTTTACTCAGACTTCATTGGGTGAAATGGCTTTGTGATGGAAAATGCAAGGCAATTACAGTTTACAATTAACAAAATAATCATTATACAGTACATTAATCAGAATCATTGCTCATTAGCCGCAATTTTGCCCAGAAAAGAACTGATTAAGATCCTCTCCATACTTCATAATTTGTCTTTAGCTTCAAGGCCCACCAACAACTATATTCACAAATACCATTTAAAAATTACCATTCATTCTTGGGCTT
>NW_015511381.1:9111-10287 GCF_001515645.1 Sinocyclocheilus grahami | reverse complement strand
GAAAGTAAAAGTTAAAAAAGCTTCTAAAAATATACCATCTACCCCAACTAAAATCTGTGCTTGTATTTCCAACAGTACTGCCATTTACATCTCATCTCATACAGTCACACCCACCAGTCGATACAAGCTAACTAATGCTACCACGAGCATCTAGATCCAATTTAGACACAAAGCTAACAGCAAGCAGACAGGACAGGGTCCACAACACGAAAACAAAGCCAGAAAGCCTGTTTTTACACCACCCTGTTAACATAAAGATTCTAAAACTGCTGTTTAATTTGTGTTAACACCAAAACTAATGAGCCTGTAAGATGGTAAACATGTTTGTTAGTGTCATTAGCATGAGCGCTTAGTCAGATCGTCGTACATACCACCCAGATGTATGTCCAAAAGGTTAGATGTACTAGAGTCTCCCCAGAAGTCTATATCATGAGGAAGGACAAGTCATGAGGATCGTGACCATTAAAAGTCAAAGAAAACAGAATACCCTGCACCGCTCTGTCTTTTATGAAAATACACTAATGCCGTGAACAGTAAAAGATGATAGGCAATATGTTTTTGATGAATGTAAGACTTTGTAAACAAACATATAATGAGTGTGAACAATGAGGGATGATGACATTTCATAGTACATCGTATATATTGCAAGAATGGCTAAAATATTAAATTAAATAAATTAATATAATAAAAACATTTGTGAGGTTTAAGCTTAAAACACAAAATACACTTATATTCAAGATACATTTGAACCAGCTTACACCAGCAAACCCCATTAGACTGGTTTAAGCAGGTATTTTCAGCAGGGTTAACATCTCATAAAATAGTTTTCTTATTTAGATATTTATTTGATTGTATTATATAAAATTATATATTTATGATTTTTAATGCATTATTATTTATTATTTTTATAATATTTTTTATTATTATTTATCAGATAAAAACTGATTAAGAACAGGATTGATCACAATTTGCATGAAACGACATACACAAGTAATATTAAAGCTATGTAAAATAATATAATATAATGTTTAAAATAAAATAATGTTTTGAATAACTGAATCCAATTTAATCAGTCCTGAATTTTTAAATTGCGAAATTGATTAATAATTAAATGGTTTCTATAAAACTGTATAATTCCTTAGGCTCATCCGTTTGACAAGAAAGTGACAGGTGATT
>NW_015511381.1:0-5843 GCF_001515645.1 Sinocyclocheilus grahami | reverse complement strand
GGGGCCTGATTCTGGTAGTTTCAAAGAGGGTGAGGACTCTGCAGGTGACTGGTGCAATGAAATGGACTCTTCTTGTTCCTGTTGGTCACATGGTTTGGACTCTCTTACGGAGCTGGTGTCTATATCTGTGTCATCACTGTATCCTTCAAACGACTCTGCTTATTTAAAGAATGAAGGGATAAAGAAAAAAGTTTAATGAAAATTTGAAAGAATTCTAGATTAGTTCTAGAATCTTCTTAACAAAATAGTTTTGTGGGGGAAGCGGAGCAGCCTTTCAGGTGCTCTTAAACAAGCAGTAACATAAAACAGCCTGAAAAAAGATACGCTTGTAAAGAGGGTTCAGTCATGGTACAAATAAACTATAGAAAAGCAAATGTATTGTTTTGGAGGTTTTGACAGATCCATATTCTGGAACTATATTTCAAATCAGTTCTTAAACATGTACAATAGCTAAATAAAAAATCATTTAAAATATTTTTTTTATTAAACATATATCAATTTAAATATAAAAATTATATTAATTTAGAAATATACTGTATATACTGTATATTCCCCCCCCCCAAAAAAAATTGTTCCTATTATGAGTGTGCATCTAACTGTTGCTACTGTTATGGCTTTAGTGTAGTACATTTCACATTACTTGTACCACGTGCATAATTTTCGTGTACAATTTTTGCTGTGCATCAATTTTTACTGTCTAGTATCTATAAAGTAGGTCATTTCTTTATTTATACTTCATAAAATGCAAAAGTCATTAAAAGTATGTGCTAACCAGGCATAGTGAATTAAATTAGCTTTTTATTATTTCTGTAGTGGCAAACTACAAAGTCTCGCCCCTTAGTGAAATCTTACTGGTTCAGAATCTTACACTATGTAGCAAATATGTTGGGATTGGTAGTGATTGTTTGCATTGTGCAGCATTATTGCTTTCTGTGTGGGCAGATAAATTACAATGTGAAAACATGTCATGTTGTGCCTGGCTAGGACACGGTTTAAGTTAGATACTAATTGGCAAAATATATAAAACAGGCAAACTAAAACAACTGCACATTATTTCCATAGCATAACCAAAAACAGAAAAAGTAAACTGCAAAATATACAAACAAACATTAAAAACACACTATTAATCATGCACAGCCTGCAAATGAAATAACCGACAAACAAATATTTTATGCTAATGAAGGCCATCAATTGTCATCAGGGGCGGTGCTACCTTTAACAAACCCCGCCTCCTCTTCATCAAGCCACACCCCTGAAAGCCGTTCCCTCTCCCAAGGGCAGTATTCACCCTCTATACATACACATGTCAACACACCTCAAAATACACACACATACAGTGGGGAATACACAACAATAAACATACAAACAAGCATGACAACATTCACCTCACACACAAACACACAAACAAACATATTGTGGAAATATGATACAAAAATAGATAAAGACAGATATTAAATTGAACAATACCTCATCTTAAGATGATTTTTATGAAATAAACAAGCTATATAGTCAAAAACTATGTCAGATGTCTTTGCCCATTTTATCAGAGCCATTTTTAAAAGAAATTGAATAGAAACAAATACCCACCATCACTAGAATCTCCCTGTTCTTCTTCTGAAACTTCTCCCTCTTCTTCCTCTTTCTCATCCTCAGCCTCCTCCTCCTCTTGTTTTTCCTGGTTCTCTCCTCCCTCCTCCTCCTTTAGCTCCTTCCCCAGGCCTAACTCTCTCTCTCCATTGGTCCTAATGTTCGGCCCCTCCTCCTTCTTCCAGGCAAGCTCCTCCTCATCTAGGTCTGACTCAGAGCTACTGAAGACCCAAAAAGGAGACAGATTTAGCCAGGGAAAACATGCCAGTAAATATTAGGAGCATAACAGGAGTATGTTTGGATACCTGGACTGCTCCTCTGTGTTCTTCTCCTGCAGGCTAGCGCTGAGGTTGTGCTGTGCAAGCGTCTCCTCTGGGACCTCCTGCAGTGGGCTGTCCTGTTGCTTTGGATAGGGTTTGTAGTTCTCCAGCTCAATGCGTTCTGGGGTACCACACAATCTCTTGGCCATGCTGGATACCATGTCTGGGTGGGCGATGGAGGACCAGCTGTCTGGTGGGGTGGCTGTGCCCACTGACCCTAGAGAGGACAAAGACGTGGAAGCCGAAGATGGAGCAGGGGGAGCCTGAAGAGACAGAAACACACACAAGTCTGCATTACACATCAATAAATGCAACAATACCTTTTTAATCGAAGAAATAGATATCACAACATTTCTATGATTTCCTTTCCATTTTTATTTATATAATGGTAAACTAAATTATATAAAAATATTTTAAATAAAATACATATGTTTGAATGCAGAATAAACAAATGATAGAGTTTTATATACACATATATGTGTGTAAATATATATACAAAAATATATAAATATTTATTACATAAAATATAAATAAAATAAATAAAAATGTTATAAATACATAGGTTATACTATTTTAAAAAATTGCTTCCTATTTTTACATAAAATTATTCACAAATCTGCCTGACATATATAGTCATTATACTGATAATGCGTGTGTACTATAAAACATACATTTTTAAATTTTATATATATCTAAAAATAGGCACATAGAGGATCTGAAAGAAGTATAATAGTGATATTGATGAATGATGAGGTTACCTGAGTACCTTTCTGTACCTTTACCTTTCTCTGAGCCATTCTGAAGCTGAAGTGGTGCTTACAGTAAAACTTTCCTGTACAAACCGAAAGAAAGGATAAGACGTGAGGGAGCGGGAAAATAAAAAAGTAGCTGATGTAGGGAGTAAATGTCTTATTTATACCATTGCTTAAAGTCTGTCTGAATGCCGCCTCTTTTTTTAAACTTGAAGTGTTCGAATCATGTGATCTATATGACCCTATATGTTCCACTTACACATTTTTGGTGTTTTGATTCCTATTTAAAAAAAAATGTTTAAAAGGCATTTTGCTGAGGGCGTTCAATTTGTGTGTGTGTGTGTGTGTGTGTGCCCTACTGTCATTATCGGACAACAATAAGGGCCCTGTCCCAACAGACACATATTTCAGACCTTATGACTGTGCAATGGTAACAAAAGAGCAGTTTGTTTGCCGAAAACAGTTGCCTACAGGAACACAGAACAACAGGGCATTTTCACACACTGTATCACCCATCGTGAGACAACATCCATTAAAAGCTAAACACCTATTGTTTTTGATATGAGCATAAAATCTTAAAAACATTAAGTACTGAGAATGTTCATTTTATTAGTAAAAGTATGAAGTGGTTAATCGTACACACACACACACCATGTAGCTGGTCGTAAGCGTAGTTGGACAGGCGTAACGTGGAGCTGCAGTAGTCACACTGGAAGCAGCTCCTGTGGAAGAACTTTCCCTCCGCGCTCAGCCTTTCCATGACATAAACGCGACGGCCACAGAAATAACACACATCGCTGCCGCCCATATTCACAGGAAACTCCTTTTGAGAACCCTACAGAGTCAAAAGAAAGATGCTTAACATGGGCAATTACAGCTGTCAGGACAGAACTGGGGTGACAGTGTGCGTTCAATAATTTTTATATTATTATTATAATTATTTTATTTATTTTTTGCAAATCATTTTATTATTTAATATTTTATATTACATTTTATTTTATTTTTTCATTTTAATAAATACAAAATGATATTAATATATTAAATAAAATATGGCTAGCATAATGAAATGCTTCAAACAAAGTCTCAGATTTCATCACATTGCATAGAAACAAGTTTGATCATGACAATAAATTACATTTGATTGCAGCACTTCCATGTACAACACTTTGGGTGTGATCAGTCTAACAAAGCCGTAAAGCATTGAGCCTTCTTAGAGAAACTGGATTACAGCAGCAACTCACACACTCACAGTAATTAGTAAATATAACACCAAACAAAAGTCAGCGCTGGGTTACAGACCTCATACACACAGTAATACAGGTACTAAAATGGACACAAGAACATTCACAATGTTAGGGAAGATTTGTCGGCAGCACTACAGGTGAACTCTTACCAACTCCCTCCTGTGAAGGAGCTTGGGAGCTTGATCCTGCTGACTCTGAATCTGATTGGCTATCTGCTGAGCCAATGAGCTCACTCCGCCCCTATACATCTGAATGTAGCTCTACAAATCAAAAGATGAGCATGGAAAACAAGCAGGAATGCAAAATGCTTCAGAGATGAAAACCATCACAAAGACAAAAGAAATGATGTATCAATATTCATATGAGAGCATAAAGGTGTGGAAATGACAGATTGGTCTTAGAAAAAAGAGAAAGGCAACAAAAATGAATACTATAAAGATAACCATAACAACAGCTATATTAATGTCCACACCAATGGGCAATAATTTATTATATAAGCACGCTCTTCAGTTATGACGTCTGCCGCTTTAAACACTTGAGTGCTTTAAAGTCTAATTGGTTTTTGATTGGATTTTGGCTGTAAATGTTTTTATCGTTCATCAACTAGGAAAAAAATCATTCTGAAAGTGATTTTGACAGTGAAAGTGTATCTATCTATCTATCCATCCATCCATCCATCAATAAATCAATAGAAATAAACCTGTTAGTCAAAGGCAAAGTCAGTAAGAAGCATAGAGGATTAGATAGAGATAATAAATCATTCTGTCTGAGATTCTTCAGTTAAGATCCTCAAATCACATGTCCCATGGCCTCCAGTCACTGATAGGCTTTAGAGCCCCAGGCCAGTTCACACACAGAGCTCCTTCATAACAGTCCCAGAGACCAAAGAAGCTTAAAATAGAACCAGATTAGCCATTAGTATACAAAAGTGTACACTACTAGACTTTTTTATCTTATAGCACAGGTGTGTTTTTACCTTCTCGCTTCAAATTGGCAGAGTGTGAACTTTGACCTTTTTCTTGTAGCGGAAACTCATCAGCTCCTGCTGTGTTGTGTGCTTTTTCTTAAGTAGGGTTGGTGGACATCAAAATGTTAATTCATTGTAGAGTAAAAATTCCCGGTGCAGTCTTCTAATGCCGCAGTTGTCACTGTCAATCACCTAAATGGCTTTTAATCTAATAAAACGCCTTATAACTGCCTAGAGGCTTTGCCAATTCTAGTTCACCCTGTTAAAGTGTGTATGCTAAGTTTGTGCATGAGCCACTCTATGAATCAGCAGCTTTCGCTGATAGGCAAGGTAAGCTAATTCACTCAATATTAGGAAAACATAACAAAATCTCATGACTAACAGAGGCATTGTGACATTTTATCACAACTAAAGCAAAATACTCCATCTTTTATCAAACATGATGATTTTTTTTAAAAGTGACTATAAGACTTGTTAATAAAGTCAGATTGACACAATGAAGCATTAAATCCTTTCTCCTGCTTAGTTTTTTTTTTTTAAAGAAAGCAACTTTGAAAAAAAAAAAAGTTGTGTTGCACCTCGTCAGGACATGATGTAACTTAACTTGAAAACAAATATATGTATGCACAAGCAAACACACCTTTATACTGTACATGTAAAAGCACACATGCATCACACAAATACTCACACACCTGTCGGCGTGTTGCAGTGGCTGAGGCCGACAGTGAGTTCTCCTCAAATTTAGCCAGCAGTAGCGTTGCCATGGACCGAACCCTGCTGTGACCCTCAGCGACCTTTGGTTCTGAACCAGGAGTTGCTTCTGAAGTATTATTTTCTTTGGTATCATGAGGAACGTCCTCCTAATAAAATATCACAGATAATCAACATAAACTTTATGCTTAATAGATGAAAAAACTACAGTATATATACTATAGTGTATATACAGTGGGTACGGAAAGTATTCAGACCCCCT
>NW_015511380.1:8677-10288 GCF_001515645.1 Sinocyclocheilus grahami | reverse complement strand
TTGATTTTGAAACTTGTGAATCCATTAGAATCATTAGAAGACAGAGTCGAGATTCATAAATAAATATATTTTTACGTGCACCTCTAGTTTTCTCTTCCTATTCTCTAAAGCAGTGCAGCATGGCCTCGCCCCCTTTGCTGCTTTTTCCCGAGGGCAGGGTTTATCTGGGTTTGTTATGTCACAAACCCAGGAAGTAGCTGGTTGTAGTCCCTACCAGCCGTTTTTGTAGGCATTAAACTACCAGAATTTTAAAAGACGATATCTCCGTTTGCATTGAACTTTCAGCTTTGTAACTTTGCAGATATTGTTTATGCTCAAACAGCAACATTACACAATAACTAACTTTAAAAAAGTAAAATCGCAATGAACCACCCCTTTAATTTATATTTTTATCAATTTAATGCATCATTGTAAAAAAAATCTTACCGACCCCATTATTTGTAAACGGTAGCACACATACAGGTTTAAAAAATAAACCATCATCTGATTTAGTTCATTTAAGGACTCTTCCTTACCTTGTTATTTCCAGAAATTCTTTCGGTTTCATTTTCAATTTCTTGCCTGATTTCATCAAAATCTGTGTAGATCTAAAAGGCAGAGACACACAATTAACAATCATGATATCTCACTTCACAAAGACTCAAACTTCCATAAAATTAAAGAGAAAAACACACCAAAGGAATGGCATTAATTTTACATGAGGTGAACACAAAGCATGTATCTGGACTCAAGACCACACTGAAAATATCTCCTGTGATCATTTAGACCAATAGGAATTAAAGGGCTTGTTCTTCTTCATCTGTTCATCATCAAACTATAAAACCAAACAAACTCACTGCACTGTTGTTTGTAGCACATAAATGTGTCTGACAGCCAGAATGACTTAATAAAACAACACGATGCAGTGTCTCTTTGATGTAAGGACTTTTTCCACCTTTACTCAAATGTGAGGTAAGCTATATAGAGATTTGGATGATCCCATTTTAAACTCATCTTGAGACACAAATTTCTTTGTGATATTTGCATCTAACATTTTCATGATAATTCATCAATAACTTTTGTACTAAAATATGTCAAAATTACCAAAAAACATAGGAACAACAAAAACCAAATGTACACAAAAATATCACATGCTCTTGGAGGTCTTACAAACATGTTATGATTAAATTATATATATATATATATACACACACACACAGTTATACAGATACTTAATCATAAATATTCATCTTAAACACACTTAATTTTAAATCATGAATCATCAATAACTTACTAAAATTTGGTACTAAAATTGGTACTTAATACGAAATTTATCAAGAAGTAACAACTGAAACCATTTGAACACAAAATACTTATTGGCCTTATAAACATGTTAAATTTTACTTAAAGGGGTCATATGATGTTGCTAAAAAGAACATTATTTTGTGTATTTGGTGTAATGAAATGTGTTTATGCGGTTTAAGGTTCAAAAAACACATTATTTTCCACATACTGTACATTATTGTTTCTCCTCTATGCCCCGCCTTTCTGAAACGCGTTGATTTTTACAAAGCTCATCGGTCTGAAAAGCGAGGTGTGCTGTGATTGGCCAGCTTTCTAGTGAGTTGTGAT
>NW_015511380.1:1406-6415 GCF_001515645.1 Sinocyclocheilus grahami | reverse complement strand
GAAAAAATGTTTATAAATATAAACTATCCATGCAACTGATTGTTCATAATGGACACCTAAAAAATTCAAAGGGTCACACGTTTGTTATGAAGCTGACTGTGAATTATTTGTCTGAATATCTGTTGTTCTGCTTTCCATACCTTGTTTTTGGTGTGTAGAAATTTCCCCCACTCTTCTCCATCCACTCCTTTGGGAAACAACATTGACAATGACATTATCAGTGACACAATACTAGGTCACATAACTTTTACTTTCTTCGGAGAGTTTACTCTGCTAAGTAGGATAGGCTTTTGTTTCACAAAAACGTTTTTCAAAAGCACCAGTACAGCAAATTAAACAAAAACTGCTACAAAACAAAGGCCAAGTGCAGTGCATTGTGGTGGGAAACAACATTGACAATGACATTATCAGTGACACAATACTAGGTCACATAACTTTTACTTTCTTCGGAGAGTTTACTCTGCTAAGTAGGATAGGCTTTTGTTTCACAAAAACGTTTTTCAAAAGCACCAGTACAGCAAATTAAACAAAAACTGCTACAAAACAAAGGCCAAGTGCAGTGCATTGTGGGTAGCACAGCATAACTAGCTTATTCTAACACACACTGTCCTAATAAAGACTTTGAATCTTCACTACATGGTGACATTTAAATAGCAATTGATGACTGTTAGAGAGTTATTAGTAAGTAAACAGACATTCAGAGTCCCAAATCGCTCATACTCACCACTTCAAATCTGAAACTGAAACTGGATTGTATGCTAAATTCTTCAGTCTTGGCTTGTTTAAGTTAAGCCATTGCATTGGCAGCGTAACCAAAGCTTATAATCAAATAATGGAAGCAGGATGAGGAAAAGCACAAAGCTGCTCAACACAAGCAAAAGGGCAAGGAACAAGGAAAAGGAGACCTTTGTAAAGGCGCCCATTTTTCCACACACTGGGGTCTGTGTTTAAAGAGAGATGACAGAGGGTTAGCCTGCAGCAATGCAGTCTTTATAGGACTCTAGAGTAGCCAAAACCACACAAATGCAGACGCCCATGCTAAAAGCTTCATCTATGGATTCTTATGAACTAGATTATTTGTTTTTTCACATATTTTATTTAAACAAACAGCACACAAGAATAAATTGACTCGGATCACTACCTTTCCCTTTCTCTTTTGACTTAGTACCTGACACCACTGCATCGCGATTGATTGAGCAACCAAATTAGAAACAAAGCAGCACCGAGAAACCTAAATCCCACAGACACACACTGCAGGTCATTAATTCATGCTTTTCTGAAATACAATTAGAAAAAAGCAGATACCGTTCTCCTCGCTGGTCTTTCTTCTGTCCTCGGGGTCTACGTGCACCAGCTGGAGGATGAGAGGCCTGCGGGTGACGATGCCCGTCCCACGGGGCAGGAGGTCTTTGCCAACTAAACTCTCCAGCACTGAACTCTTCCCGCTGCTCTGTGATTGAAATGAACCACAAAAACAAAGAAAGTCAGTACTGACTAAATACACCTGGATTTCTGAACATTTAGACCTAGTTAAGAAAAAAATATGATTGAAGCAACTAAAAGTTCACTTTGTTGATCAAACCAGTACCTTGACAGTTTAACCCTACTGCATCATATTTGAATTTCTAAAGCCTCTAAATGATCAACATGATCAAAACTGTCAAAAAACCTGTTATACACAATCTACTACATGCCTTCTGCCATCTGACTGATAGTTTATACGTTTCATAAAGTAAAAAGCCTTTTAGTCTAATTGTAATTTTTGAGAAACATTTATCTTTTCATCCCTTAATCATCATTGTATTGCATTGCATTATGTTTTGCCCCCACAATAAAAACTACAGCTTTAATTATTAAACCAAACATTTAAATATCATCTTACTAAGACATATTATTGGGAGATAAAGTGTGACAACTGATATTGCTATGCATTTTAATAGTCTGTTATACGGTTTTAAATAATCTCATTTCAATCTCATCACTATTTTTTAGCTATATAAATAATAAGATCAGCATTAAATTAAATATTTGCTCAGTTTGGGACTCTGGATAAAATTGAAGTTTTTTTTCCTCCTCAAATGTGAGTTTATATTACCACTATATGAGCCATAAAAGCCCGATATTATACAAAAAATGAAATACACATGCAAACTTTATTTTTATTTCATATGTCAGACTTTACAGGGTTAAGACACTTTCTTGGGCACACAGACAGCCATATCCTCTTAAGTGGTCAATGAAAGTCCCTGCTTTAAGACTCGTTAAACTTATTATACCTTAAGAAACTCTTCTTCTTCATGAGTCATCCATTAAAAATCTATCACAATACTATCAAGTATGCAATACTTCCATAACGAAATGATGCAGATATCTTGTGTAATATTAGAATGGAAAATATCCACAATCTTTTTTACCTTAGTTCTGCTCTATCCATTTTGCCCTTCATGTACAGTGAGTACTGCAGCTGTCCAGTCCAAACATGCTGCCAGAACTGTCAAGTTCTGACCGACTATGCCGCATCTCTTCATGTGTTAGCTACTGTACTCAGATCAATACAACCCTAAAACTCACTTTGTGATATTGCTGATACTGTTAAAACATAAACACATTCCTAACCTAATAGTAGGAATTTTCACATAATATGCCTGTGAAGTCAATTATTCAAATAGGAATCAGGAAACAAGCGAGGACTTGCGTTAGCACGCTAGTTAGCTGGACAGCGCTGATAAAGCTCGCTGCAGATTTTGATTGTATTGTCTTAATTTTCGGTACATTTAATGCGACATTCGTTTATTTGTCGTTGACCTTGCCATGTGTAACATTATATAAAAAATATCGCAACAATAAATAAATAAATGTAGCTAATACTAGGCTGTGTTTCAAAACAAGTGAACTGCCTAGCTAGGGGGCTTCACAGGCGCACTCGAACTTTAGATACCATTCCGAACTTTGGCGCCCAAAAATGCTGTCTACGTAGGTACCTCACTAGGTTTTGAGACACTGCCATAGACCTGTTTCAATCTGAATGGAAACCGCAGCTAAAACATTACCTGCGTTCCCACCACTGCAATCTGAGGCAGCTGGATAACATCCGCCCCGACAGTGTTAAAAACATCCTGGAGTTTGTTAATGACAGGAATAAGAGCCTCCATCGCGTTGACGATCTCTTCCCCTGTCAAAATGAATGAGCTAAGGCGAATACCCCGGCTAAACACGGCACAAAGTCATCCAATGTCCCTCACAGTGGCACCATGAACCGGCCGCGGAAAAAACGGAGCCCCGGTGCATTATGGGACTTGTAGTTTTAGACGAGACAACAGCTGTTGGCCCACTTTTGAATTTTCTGGAAATAAACTACATTTCCAAGCATTGTTCTGAGTGAATGCGCCAAGGCAACCGTAACCATGGGGTGCAACAAAAATATTTTGGAGCTTTAGGAAAACATGTCGAGGTAGCGCTGAACACAGTTAAAGTGGCAATATTACATAAATTATGACACATGTAGACACGTGGTGTTATTAATATGGTTATCTGAACAACTATAACTTACATCAAGATAAATGTTTTTACTAACTTTAAGTCGATTAACATTTAAATATATATACAGTATATATATATATCTATATATAGATAAGAGCCTTTTAATGTAACATTTGTACACACAAAACATGTATTTTACAATCAAAATGTTATGTCAATTCAAGTTTACTGAGGGTGCTAAAAATGCTCCATTATCAATATATATTTGTGTTAAATGAAAATCCTAAAGAAAAAGTCCATCAAACACATAATTTTCAACTCTATTTATTGTTAACCCAAGTATACATACATCTGGGTTCAAATTGTCCATTTCAGATTTATTTTTCATCCATAGGATTACAATAAAGAAAGTGCCAGATGAGTCTACCGAGACTCATTTCATAACAACAATGTCAGCGGGTAACAGTTAAAATGACATGAGAACTGCCTTTAAATATTGCACAGGATTATTCAACAAAACAGGTCACAGGTGAAGTCATACAGCAGCACAGCTGAGTTCTACATCGTACTTACAAAAAGAAAAAACATTGTCAGGCAAATGCTAAGTTGGAACATTCCCCTTGCCTTTTTTATTTTAGGGGTAACGCTGCCGTATAAAAACAATCTCAACTCGTATGTTTTGTTACAAACATACTCCATGTTCAGCCAAAATACACTTTCAGAGAACAACGTCAGACTTGTTGTACTTTCCTAAAACAAAAGCTGTTTACAAACCCAACCGGGTGACCGATGTCCACGACAAAAACTGAGACCTACTTTCTCTCAGCCATGCAAACTATAATACACATGGTCATAAAAGTGCTCCAACCTGATTACATTAAACTCAGTCTACCACAATGAGTGGGAAAGGCACCTCTCTATCTAACAAGTCGGAGTTTGAAAGAAACGACTTCAATATAATGAACTATATTATTAACATTTGTTAAGCTTCACATAAAAATAAGAGACCAGTTCATGAAGATGTGAATCTCAAAGATCCATACCATGAGCATTCAACACCAACACAAATTATACAACCTTGGATAAGAAGAGAAGATAATGGAAGAGCTAAATGATCGGTCTGATGCTTTCATCAAATTATGATTCAGGATTTCAGCACATTTGTTCTTTCAGTATAGTAGGAGATTTTAGTCGCCAACTAGGCATGAATTTCTTTTTTGTGCGTATAACAACTTGTTTCATATGATCGAGAAAGTGCAATTTAAACATTAATGCACACTAATATTAGAGGGTCATAAAATGTAGTTCGTTATTATTAACAAATTAATGACCATTTCATTTTTTTTATTTAGTGCCGCAGGGATGAAAGCAAACTCATAAAACCCCTAAAACTAGACTCTCAGGCTATTAAAGGAATGGTTCACTCAAAAATTAAAATATGCTGAAAATACATATTTCTGCAGTGAATGGGTGCCGTCAGAATGAAAGCACAACTCCAGTCCAACAATTAATGTCTTGTGAAGTGAAAA
>NW_015511380.1:0-998 GCF_001515645.1 Sinocyclocheilus grahami | reverse complement strand
CAAATCTGTTCTGATGAAGAAACAAACTCATCTACATCTCAGATGTACTGGGGGTGAGTACATTTTCAGCAAATTTTCATTTTGGGGTGTACTATTCCTTTAAGAGGCCACTATCCAACATAGTGTCAATTGTAAATCTCAATCAAACCAATAAAAACTCCAAACACACCTATTATCATCATAAATAAGAGATCAGTCACATGTAAAATCAAACCCCACTTATCACAGCAGCAAATTAACAACTCCATCTAAATCAGGCATAAAATAAAAGCGTGATGGTCCGATCTGTGGCCCACTCTGATGTTCAGGAGGATGAGGTGCAATCCGTGTACGTGGTGACCATGTTTCCTCTTCGCTGGGTCACCGTTCTGCAGTGCTGTTTGGCTGTGCCCTGAAACCTGCTCTCTGTCTTTTTTATGTGTCGGTCAAATGTAAACATCTTCTCCATGTCTTCAAACATGTCCTCAAAGACTCCGGCACCAAAAGTACCCTGGGAGTGTCTCTTATGGCGGTTGAGTGCTTGCTGGTGGGCCCTGAAGTGCTCGTCAAAGTGCCTTTTTGAACGAGCTTGCCTGTTTTGGCTATAGATGTCAAAGTTTCTGAACATGTCGTCGAAGTTAAAATCAAAGGAATGATGAAAATGCTGCTCTCCTCCTCTGTTCACGTCTTCATTGCTGAATGTATTGTATCCTGATTGGTCATACTCCAGCCTTCTTTTCTCATCTGATAGTGTTTCGTATGCTGCAGAACGAGTTAAAAATGTATGCATAACAGAATGAACAATTTGAGGAATTTTTGCTTTAAACAACAAAGTTTTTTTTAGGCTACATGTATTTGAACAAAAATAAAGTTACTTACATATTACAATTTTAAATAACTGTTCTCTATTTTAATGTATTTTAAAATGTAATTTATTCCTGTCATGGCAAAGACATTTATAATGCATTTCTATCTAAGTGCTGTTCTTTTGAACTTTCTATTCATCAAAGAATCCTGAA
>NW_015511379.1:8868-10295 GCF_001515645.1 Sinocyclocheilus grahami | reverse complement strand
ACTGTTGACAAGCCAGCAGATGCTGGATGCAGTAAGTGTGATGCCCGTTTCTGTGAAACACAAGCGTTTTAGACAGAGATGTTGACAGGATCTTCTCAAAATGCACAGGATAGAGAGCAACCGAAGAGGTTACGGGGTTCAATTTGGAGGTCCTCTTAAGTATGTCGTCTTCTTATCAACAAATGAAATACAATAAATAAAATAAAATATAAAAAAAACAAACAAAAGACTTTTTGGATGAACCATGCCTTTAACTAAAGTGAACTTGCAGCACAAGGTTTTTAGGCTCTCAAAACACTTATTTTAGGATCTCAAAATACTTCAGTTTTAAATTATTAGATTTCTTGCCTTCTTATCAGCAATAAAATAAAATAAAATTAAATTAAAATAAAAAAATAAATAAATACAAAAATAAAAATGAAATAAAACGAAATAATCAAATGAAAAATAAAATAATAAAATAAAATAAAAATAATTGTAATTTTTCAATGAACTATTCCTTTAACTTTCTCACCTTCTTATCTGCAATAAAATTCAATTCAATTCAATTTAAAAAATAAAATACAAATATTATATATAAACATAAAAAATTAAATGAAAAATAAAAAATATAATAAAATATAATAAAATAAAATAATTTAAACATTTACAAATAAAAGACTTGTAATTTTTGGTTGAACTATATCTTTAACTAAAGTGAACCTGTTTCTGTGCAGTGTGCACCACGAGGTTTTTAGGCTAAGATGTAGATTTCTCACCTTCTTATCAGCAAATTAAACAAACTTAAATTAAAATTAAATACAATTATAAATACAAGATCAAATTAAAATGACAAATAATACTAATTAGGTTGAGATGCTGACGGGATCTTCTCAAAAAGCATAGGATTGAGAGCAACCGCAGAGGTCAAGGGGTTCAACTTGGTGCTGGAACTGACCTAGATCTCAAAACACTCGTATTTTAGTTTTCAACTAGATTTCTCGCCTTCTTATCAGCGAAGGTGAACTGTAAAAATAGCACTTGTCCTATTTCAGACATTACCGTGAACATTTTACAAGCAAAAATAACGCAAACTCTTTACATGCAAATTTTCCTAAATAGTCTAACACTGCAATATTAGGAAGACTGGAAAGCTTAGCATGCACTTTTTTTGGTTTTCTCAACCTTTTTTGGACCATGACTCATTTTTAGGGTCCAGAATTATTGCAACCTCACCTCATACCACAAAATAAAGTTAAACCAAGGACGCAGGTTTTGGTTTAAAAGTTGGTAGGAACCTACTGCAACCCTGACATTAGCATTTTAAAAACAAACCAGCAATTAAAGCCATGAGTCACAAGACCTTGACATATTCAAAATGTTAAGAATGTGCCACTGCATGAAAGGATGTCTGGTAATATATGTATAATAACATAGTTCCCTAAAGT
>NW_015511379.1:7552-7980 GCF_001515645.1 Sinocyclocheilus grahami | reverse complement strand
ACGCACAGACTGTGTGACAACTTGCCCCGGTCTCCCATATTTAGCGGCGTTTAAGCAGAAGACGGTGTTTTAAATCAATCGATACCTGCTGTTTCCTCGGTGGGAACATTTGCAGGACCGTAACCCAGGTCGGTAAAGGCGTCTTTCACCTGGGTGCAGTTCACCGCGTGGAGATCCGCCGCAACCGGGACGCACGGAACCAAGAGCGCACACAGAACGGCAAGCACAGCCAACATCACGAGCTCCGGTGAAATCTGTTGATCTGATCCGCTGTCGTGGAGTTGATCTAAGAGAAAGCACGCGCCGGTCCCTCTCTATTTGGGAGTCAAAGCACCGTGAAGTTTCGCAGCTGAAACCATCGCGCGTTCTGACATGTGCCGGAGTTCCTCGAGCGTTGCGCAGAGCTGGAACTTCACTTCAGAGTTTTT
>NW_015511379.1:0-698 GCF_001515645.1 Sinocyclocheilus grahami | reverse complement strand
AAAAAAAAAACTTGTCTAAATGTATTAAAGAACACAAAAGCAGCTGAACAATTTCCCATGCTCTTCACAGGCCGGGACAAGTGCAATACTTCCAGCGCAGAGCATTGCGGCTGATCCCAACCTGCAAAGAAAGGGATGCTGGAAAGTGACGGGAAGCGGAGAGTCCTCACTGTTATGATCAGTTTTGCATGGATTTGCACAGCAACGACACGAACGCTGACTGCAAACCAGCAAAACGAACCAGGACAGTGTGCACAGGAAAGCGTGACGCTCTCTCTCCGCGATGCTCGCATCTAGAAGTACTTGAAGTGCTCACATTGCAGTAGATATGCATTTTAATAAACTACCTGCACTATAAGCACTTTAATACTGCTGGAACCAGAGTGAGAGTTTCACAGCGCAGAGCCGCGACAAACAGGGGTTAACCTGGAAAGAATGCACGCTAAAGCAAAAGCCGCTCAAAAGCACAGGAAAGGATGGGGAAGCAGGCCACCATCAGTTTTGCATAGATTTGCACAACTCAATATTTCTTGTAGTGCAACTATGCAAAACTAGCAGAGAACTGCAATGAAATCAAAGAATAGGGGACAGCGGGATTTGCCAGCCCCTTATGCCAGAAGGGGCACTTAGGGCAGTAGGTGCTAGTCTATCTCACTATCTGCACTAAATGCACCTTAGCACAAGCAGTAGTTGACGTC
>NW_015511378.1:8427-10295 GCF_001515645.1 Sinocyclocheilus grahami | reverse complement strand
ATCAGGACATATATAGACTCATTGTTAGATTTAGATTCACATAATTTAAATAATGAAGTTAATGAATCCTGTGGAGGTTCTGCGTTTAGTTTACAGTATCTCAGCTGCTGTAATTATTGAGGTTGAATTTGTCTCCACTTCTATGAAAATGTTGGTTTGGCATGCTCTTGTCTTGACATTATTTTTTTTGTTTGTTTTTTTAAACGAGGGAGAAAAAACTACGGTGCTCAACATGCTGCAAATAGAAAAAAACATGCAAATTAAGAAAAAGATGAACGAAGGTCTTACGGGTTTGGAACGACATGAGGGTGAGTAATTAATGACAGAATTTTCATTTTGGGGCGAACTGACCCTTTAAACTGGCTATATTGCTATTTTTTTCTAGTTTTTCCTTTATTGTATGTGGATGTGCACAACTTAAGTGAAATAATGTGCTTGTTAATGTTTACGAATAAATGTATTAAACATTACCTAATAATTAAAATTTCATGTAAATTAAAATGTTTATAAATGTGATTAAACTTCTAATTTGTATGATAATGCACATCTTGAAAATCTACAAACGATTTGAACTGATGTTATACAATGATTAAAAGCTTTTGTTAATGCACAACACTTTTCTGTTATTGAGCTGTGATACGGATAGAGTTAGGCTCAGGTTTAAGGGTTGGTAAAGGGTCACCAGTGTCCAGGGTTCAATTTGATTACTATAAGGCAACACGATTCAATCTGTTTATATTGCATTGTTTTGATAAATTAAAAATGAAGTATTTTCTTGATTTTTTCCCCCCTCCTGTTGATGTATGATTCAAGGAATATTCTGTTTAACGATTCACGATAGTATACTAATGTAAGTGTTGAGGTGATAAAAACATGTTTTGCACCCAAATTACAATATGTGTTATGTCTTTACCAAGCATTAAGCTAACCACCCTTTACACAAACGTTATTACAGTAGATAAAGTCCAGTGCCAATAAAGATGTAAAAAAATGATGAATAGTCTCAACTTTAGATTGGGTACTGCAACAATTTTGAACAAATGATTAATACATGATTTGTAAAGATGTGAAAAGGTGAATTCTGGTCATCTAGGACACTTTTTGCCATCAAAATGACTGCTCATAAAGGTACTAATGATTAGTAAATGTTTATAATCATTTACAAATGATGAATAGTTTCCACTTTAGATTGGGTACTACAAAAACATTAACAAATAATGAATACATGATTTAAGATGTGCAAATAGGAAGTCTGCACAACAAACCAAGACCAAATATATGACCTTTACAGACTGAGATTATGAGTTAATGAATATATTAACATGAATCATTTGTGAAGTGCTTAAAATGTTTAATTAAGCTATATTTTCACAACATTTGTAAATGTAAAAATGAGCATTAGCTAATATATGAACTGAAGTTTAATGACATTTGTAAGCATTCAAAAGTACATTAACAAATAATCTTGTAATCGTTGTATAATTTCAGTTAAAATCATTTATAGATTTTTAAAACACATTTAAAGTTTCATAACATTTGTAAACATTTACTTATGATCCGTTAAGCATTATATAATATTTGTTAATTATATATTAATGAAGCTTTTAAATATTGTAAATTGCAATTTATTTATTTATTTTTTAAATGCATGATCAAATGAATTGAAAGTTTGATGACATTTGTAAGCATTTCAATTTGCATTAAATGATGATCTCTTAATCATTTGGTAATGTTTAATAAGTTAATTAGTTAACATTAACAAGCACATTGACTCATATTTCTGTATGTGGATATATATTAAGTAATGATTAGCTAAACATTATATAATGTTTGTTAATTATTTATTAATGAAAGTTATTATAAAGTGT
>NW_015511378.1:7736-8288 GCF_001515645.1 Sinocyclocheilus grahami | reverse complement strand
TTTGATTTAACTCTTCAAGTTCTACAAGTCCCTCAACAACATTTCAATTGGACTGAGATCTGGACTCTGACTCGGTCATTAAAGCCCTCCATTTAATTCTTCTCAATCATTCCTCTTGCATGATTAATGTCATTATCCTGTTGAAATTTCCATTTACGTTTCAGCAAACTGCTCAACCTTTGACTTTTCTGTCCAGAGCACATTGTTCCAGACATTTAGTCCTCATGCAGATCAGACTAGAGCAGATGAATCTGATATTCAAATGTTCATGTAGGTAAATAAATAAATACAGTTCATTTTAATGACCGTATGCCATAATCTCTGGAAAATGTGTTACTTGAAGTCATTGTGTTGTTTGTGATCGTCTCATCAGCAGCTGCAGTGTCTCTCAGCTGTATCAGTGCAGTCACTGTGACTCTGACTGACCGAGGTTTTTGTACGACTCTTTATCACTGTGTGAACACAGCTTTACTGTTGATGCTGTGGTAACTCTGACAGTAATAATCTCCTGTATCTTCAGTCTGGACTCCACTGATGGTGAGAGTGAAATCA
>NW_015511378.1:0-5078 GCF_001515645.1 Sinocyclocheilus grahami | reverse complement strand
ATAGTATACTAATGTAAGTGTTGAGGTGATAAAAACATGTTTTGCACCCAAATTACAATATGTGTTATGTCTTTACCAAGCATTAAGCTAACCACCCTTTACACAAACGTTATTACAGTAGATAAAGTCCAGTGCCAATAAAGATGTAAAAAAATGATGAATAGTCTCAACTTTAGATTGGGTACTGCAACAATTTTGAACAAATGATTAATACATGATTTGTAAAGATGTGAAAAGGTGAATTCTGGTCATCTAGGACACTTTTTGCCATCAAAATGACTGCTCATAAAGGTACTAATGATTAGTAAATGTTTATAATCATTTACAAATGATGAATAGTTTCCACTTTAGATTGGGTACTACAAAAACATTAACAAATAATGAATACATGATTTAAGATGTGCAAATAGGAAGTCTGCACAACAAACCAAGACCAAATATATGACCTTTACAGACTGAGATTATGAGTTAATGAATATATTAACATGAATAATTTGTGAAGTGCTTAATGTTTAATTAAGCTATATTTTCACAACATTTGTAAATGTAAAAATGAGCATTAGCTAATATATGAACTGAAGTTTAATGACATTTGTAAGCATTCAAAAGTACATTAACAAATAATCTTGTAATCGTTGTATAATTTCAGTTAAAATCATTTATAGATTTTTAAAACACATTTAAAGTTTCATAACATTTGTAAACATTTACTTATGATCCGTTAAGCATTATATAATATTTGTTAATTATATATTAATGAAGCTTTTAAATATTGTAAATTGCAATTTATTTATTTATTTTTTAAATGCATGATCAAATGAATTGAAAGTTTGATGACATTTGTAAGCATTTCAATTTGCATTAAATGATGATCTCTTAATCATTTGGTAATGTTTAATAAGTTAATTAGTTAACATTAACAAGCACATTGACTCATATTTCTGTATGTGGATATATATTAAGTAATGATTAGCTAAACATTATATAATGTTTGTTAATTATTTATTAATGAAAGTTATTATAAAGTGTTACCACTGTGATTAAACACACACACACACACACACACACACACACACACACACACGCACGCACACAAACGTCTAGTTCTCATTATTTTTTCATTCTTTAACTGTTTTGGGATGATTCTGGGGGGAACATTTTGATTTAACTCTTCAAGTTCTTCAAGTCCCTCAACAACATTTCAATTGGACTGAGATCTGGACTCTGACTCGGTCATTAAAGCCCTCCATTTAATTCTTCTCAATCATTCCTCTTGCATGATTAATGTCATTATCCTGTTGAAATTTCCATTTACGTTTCAGCAAACTGCTCAACCTTTGACTTTTCTGTCCAGAGCACATTGTTCCAGACATTTAGTCCTCATGCAGATCAGACTAGAGCAGATGAATCTGATATTCAAATGTTCATGTAGGTAAATAAATAAATACAGTTCATTTTAATGACCGTATGCCATAATCTCTGGAAAATGTGTTGCTTGAAGTCATTGTGTTGTTTGTGATCGTCTCATCAGCAGCTGCAGTGTCTCTCAGCTGTATCAGTGCAGTCACTGTGACTCTGACTGACCGAGGTTTTTGTACGACTCTTTATCACTGTGTGAACACAGCACTACCAGAACAGTGTGCACTCTGACAGTAATAATCTCCTGTATCTTCAGTCTGGACTCCACTGATGGTGAGAGTGAAATCAGTGTCAGATCCACTGCCACTGAATCTAGATGGAGTTCCAGTGTAACGGTTTGTTGCAGCATATATGAGGAGTTTAGGAGCTTCTCCAGGCTTCTGCAAGTACCAGTGCAAGTAATTACTATTACATACACTACTGCTGGTTTTACAGTTTATTCTGACTTCTTGTCCTTGAGCTGCTGTTATTAATGATGGACTCTGAGTTACAGTGTACTGTCCTCTACACTCTGAAAAAAAAGAAAATGAATGAAAAACTGTAAATGTTTAATATTTTACACTTCAAAGTATGAATAATCTTTGTTAAAATGTTACTACACAAACCTTGAGCAAACAGTGAGAGAGTCCAGATGAGGATGATGATGTTGTTCATTGTTGTTGTTGTGTCTTGTGTGATGATGAAGATTGTGTTGTGTTCTGCTCTCAGTCATGAAGTGTTAAACTCACAGCACTATAAACACTCTCAGAGCACCAGGGGCGTGTCTACGTCGTGGGCAGGTGTGGCACTGGCCCCCCTTGAAGTCTGGTTGCCCCCCTCCACCAGATATCTTGTGATAGGCTTGTTTTTAGTAAAAGTTTAACTGCATCTGGCAGTGGCGGATCCTCACATGTGTAGGCAGCTGCCTAGGGACGCTTTTTTTCTCTTCTTTATACTTAATTTTAGGCTGTGATCGTATTGACAAATGTTGAGAGCGCATAACGTTATGCGATCCCCGAATCTCTCCACTCGCAAACGGATTTCCTTCACTCGCACAAAACTGGACGTGTGCTTTTAAATATGTATTGCCTGAAGCCTGAGTGTACCATCGTCATCGACATCGTCCAGCTGCAAGATCCTCCTCTGCTTTGCTTCATGATGTATCTGCCTCCTTCAGTCTCTTTCACGTGCGTCCTGGCCACTCGTCACCCTTCACCTGCTCCTCTGAATACTGTCTGCACCAGTAAACAATCACGACAGCTCATTATATAAGCTCACCATCCCCACACTTTGATATCAAGTCGGTTCAACAGACTTTGCTGTTACTGCAGGTCACTGAATTTGGCATCATGTTACAATTTTAAACTTAATTAAACTGTTAGACTGATCAGTGACAGCATCAAAGTCCTCAGCAGTGTTTATTAAAACATTCATGATCAACTATAACTCATTCTAAAGCACTGATGCAGGTGTCATTTATTGAAGATGATATCCCACTGTCCACTGCATTCGATTCTGTGACAGATGAGCTGAAAAAATAAATGCTGTCTGAAAGCTGTTTGTGTATAAATGTGTACATTTCCGGGGCGTTTTGTTCACAGAAATGCATTATTCTCTGCTGTTTTCCGTGTACAACTTGAAGCCCTGATTAATCGATGTTGAACTTTTTTGTTGATTATTTTCATTTTCAGTTATTATTAATTGTATCAATTAGCTGTTTCAGCCCAAATAACAGCCAGTGTTCCTATGTAAAAAAAATAAATAAACTTTTCAAGTAATAACAGCAACCAGTCACTTCCTGTAGTTATTTATACAGTCAAACCAACATTTATTCAGACACCTTAAACATTTCTCACATATATGATATTTTCTCACACACATACATCTGCTTATCTCTCAGCATGAGAAAACGTCTGTTTTCCGTCTTTAATTTAAAACAGACTGATTCACAGCACAGCACAAGTTTTTAAGTGTCATAACAGTGTAACATGATGAACATGTAGACATCCAGAATCATACCTGAAACAGAAAACTAATAATTACAGTAATTTTCCCTCCTCAATTGACCCTTCGCAAAAACCCGCCCTCCTTAGTTACTGTTGCTATGTCTGACGGTAGATATACATATCTATGTGTCCGACAAGCCATGCCGCTCTCACACTACACATCATGTTCTCACACAGTAAAAAATAGATCACGGAGCAAAGAGGACACTGACACGGCGACAGACAAGACAGAGCAGGTTACTTCTGGTATGAAACAAAGTCTCAGCTTTCAAATTTTGTTATTTTTTAAGAAATTCTAACAATAAATACCGTTTTGTGGCTCTGTGTCGTGAAAGATCGCTGTAGAGCCTCAGTTCAAGCGGCATGTGAACCGATCATCTTTTCATGTTTATTTAAAGCATGAAACCACAGAAAGACATCAATACACAACATTTTTGAAGTTTGAGGCTGATGATGCATGGGGCAACCTTTTGAGCAATGTTGTCGGGCAACTTTGGAAAATGTTGAGGGCAACCAGACACAGGGCCCATGACTGATCTAAAATATCCAGATATAAATTTGTTACCCATTCTAAATGAATGTTCCTGTGTATCATCAGCCTGAGTCCACCGAAGTTAATCTCCTCTCCTGCCTGATTTGTTTGTCGGGCAAGATGGCGGATTCGGGGTTATGATTGGTCATAGTTTGAGTCTGAGTTTGACATGAGACTGAAAACTCAGGTGATATTCCTACTTATCTTTTATAAAATATGCCTATTTATCTTTTATATATCTTTTATAAAAAAATGTATTTGTGTGCGATTCCATCTTGTAAATGTATTGCACTCCGAATGTTTGGCAATCAATCGTTCAGTATTCTTTTGTGATTTTGAGAGTTAAATGTTCAGATTTTGTGGCGTTTAATGATGTTTGGTGGTCTGGTGGTTTTGTCTGTGGGAGATTTATTAGATTATTATTAAACTGATTAATATTTACAGAAGTCAAAATGAAAGCACATATGGGTGAAATGTTATTTAAATATATAGATTAAAAACTCGCATAAAATTCAAGGCATTAATGTTTGCCTACAAAACCACCACTGGCTCTGCACCCCTTTACCTAAATTCATTACTTCAGAGTTATGTGCCTCTAGAAGCTTGCGTTCTGCAAGTGAACATCGCTTTATTGTGCATCCCAAAGAGGCACAAAATCACTTTCACAGATTTTTACATTAACTGTTCCCTCCTGGTGGAATGACCTGCCCAACTCAATCCAAGCTGCTGAGTCCTTAGCTATCTTCAAGAAATGACTAAAAACACGTCTCTTCCATCTTTACTTGACCCTTTAACGCTAGCAATCTCTATTCTAATTCTATTCTTAAAAAAAAAGAAAAAACCCTTGCTATGTGTACTGCGTTAAGCTGAGACTTGTTATAGCACTTGCGTATCATTGCTTTTTTGTTGATTTTGATTGCTTCCATTGTCCTCATTTGTAAGTCGCGTTGGATAAAAGCATCTGCTAAATGACTAAATGTAAATGTAAAAACTTAAAAGATGTTTAAACTTTACTGGATTTTATTTAATCAAAATCCAGTTAGCAAATACAACGATATTTTGTCTTTATGTCATTGATTTATTTTTGCCTTTTGGACATTGAAAAGGTCACAGGCCTCATTAACTTCATTGACGATCGGATC
>NW_015511377.1:9829-10295 GCF_001515645.1 Sinocyclocheilus grahami | reverse complement strand
ACTCTTTCTTTTGAGAGACTATAACTTTATACACGGTGCACTTTCCGTTTTGAAATTTTGCAGGATGTTTTCATTCACTTAGAGCTGTGTTAGACACTGCATGAAAAGTAATTTTCATAAATCCATAATAGTGGCACTTTAATACTTCATGTTGTGTTACAGAGAGGTCTGTCTGCAGAGAAGTTCTGCGAGCTGTGCAACATGGTATTCAGCTCTCCAACTGTGGCCAAGTCGCACTATGAGGGCAAAGTTCATGCCAAGAACATGAGAAAAACAAATCCTCCGCCACTTGAAGGTGAGTAAATTCAATCTGGAACCTGTTAAATTTGAGACTTCACCATTGTGGGAAAAACCTGTCATAACTCTATTTTGTTATATTCAACTTTCAGCGCCCGTCCTAGAATCCACAACTCCTGTTGTACTCCCATCAGAGACTGCTGTGCAGAATCAGATCAGTCAGGAGCAG
>NW_015511377.1:0-2090 GCF_001515645.1 Sinocyclocheilus grahami | reverse complement strand
TAATGTTCAATAACTATGAAAATAATATAATGACCAGTGGATTTTTCTAGTTTTGTAAATATGTGAAGTCCTATTGAAATTGATTGTCAGATGGTTTAGCTCTCAATTGTGAGTTCATAAATGCTTGCATTTTAACTACGTCAGTTTAAAGCCGCTAAACCTCTAACTTCTCCAACAACGTGTTGGTTAAAATATATGCTGACGTCTTCAAAATGCCTATTAAATCAACTCTACTCTCTATTACTCTAAAACATAATTAAAAAAGCTCAAATGGATCTTAATTTATATATTATTAACAGTGCATTGGCAAAAACAGCGTAAATGTTGTCACTACACGCTGAAATATTAATTTGTACTTCAGTGTGTGGGCTTATTAAAATAATTCCTTTCGATGCTTTTGCGTGTGCAATAGTCAATAGCTGCTATTTTCTTGCTAACGAAACTTGAAATTTGTGTATTTCTGAAAAGTCTCCTGATTTTTCCTCAATCTTTTCTGTGTTTCCTCTGACTCATTCTCTGATAGGCTGTCAGTAATTGGTTCATTGGCCCCACACACTGCAGGCCCTCCTTTCTGTGTCACACATGAATAACTGAAAGGAAAACACAGACACACAGTTGACAGCTCACGCACAGACACCCAAGGATGACCCTCTCTTGCATGTGCTTTTGTTTGTTCGTATGGATGGCAGGTAAGAAATTGCCTTTGCATTATATTTTAAGAGCTGTCAAACTTTTAATGCGATCCATCTTGAAACTTATGTACTACAGTAATATGAGCTCAGCGTGAGGAAGTCTGCAGAAGTCAAAGTAAATTGATGACTCTTTTGTTTGAATACCGTCATAAATGTATGTGTCGTCCTGTGAAGATATTATTTTTAACGATTTTTTTCAAATAATGTATTGTGACGGTATCGATGCTTCGCTGTAGGCCCAGAAACGTTTGGCATCCTTAGGCAATTACGAGATGTCTCGCGTTTTAAAACATATGGATTTGATGCAACTGTTTGTATATTTTGCTAACACAATACTTACACATTTAATAATATATAAAAGTTTCTGAAAAGAAACAGAATATCTATCAAAGGCGTGTTATAATGAATTACAAGCCACACTCAAGTCTCACACTCAAGATTATGTGGAATAACAGATCGATCATTTGCATATAAATATATTTGAATGTAAAATAAATATATATATCTTTATTTATATACATTATATATATATTCTCAAAAGGCTGACTATCCATATTTTTATTTAACTGTTTTCAGTCTGGTCTGGGTTTTTTTGTTTGGTTTTTTTGCTGGTTTTCCAGAATGGTCTACTCTGTCGAAGTCAGTCTTAAACAAAAATCTGTTTGCAACTAAAATCTGATTCACTAAAGACTCACTTTTATGTTTTCACCCTCTCAATCTATTTTGGATTTCACACCAAACTGAATATTGTATTTTGCGTGAATGGATTTTTTCCCCTTTCTCTGTCATATGAACTATAAAGTTTTTCTTCTCATATGTGAATCTATGCCCACATATCTCAAAGTGTCAAGGCGAAAATGTGTTTTCCCCCCAGGCACTGATAAGAGAGGAAAACTATTTTGCAAGAGGATATAGACACAAATTGCCTACAAGCCTTTTGTCTATTCAGGTTCCATTCTTACATAACTAGGAAATTACTGACTTGTGTGTATCTAGCTCTATATGGTCTATTGTGAAAGGGACTCTTTTTTTAAACTGAAACTTTTACTGTTGTACTTTCTACATAGAAAAAAGAAGCTGAAACGTATCTGATTTAATTCTGTTTAGAGTATATCATTGCCCTTTGAATAGGTACCATTCAGACGCCTAACATTTTAAGTAGCTAAACTATATCGTTAAACCCAAAAATAAAAATGTGCATAACGAACAAAGCAGGACTTATGACTTTTTCTTTGTTTCTCCTAAAGCGTCCGTGCTGCCCACCTTCCAAGCTACGCCGTCTGATCTCTACACCAAAATCAGTGGCTCGGAAATTCTGTCCTGTGAATGTCCAGATCACTCCTGCCAGGAGGTTTTTTGGTACCGATACCTTAAGAGGACAAACACTCTTCAGTTCCT
>NW_015511376.1:9298-10296 GCF_001515645.1 Sinocyclocheilus grahami | reverse complement strand
CCAGAAATCCTTAGAGGCTGAACGCAAGCGGCAATTAGAGATTACTGCAGAGGCTGACAAACTGAAGATCAAAGTGGCACAGCTAAGTGATGCTCAATCAAAAGCAGAGGAGGAAGCCAAAAAATTCAAGAAACAAGCAGATGAAATCAAATCCCACCTACTGGAGACAGAAAAACAGACTTCAGAAAAACATACTGTTGTTGAGAAGTTGGAAGTACAAAGGCTGCAGAGCAAAAAAGAGGCTGATGGTCTGCATAAAGCAATTGCAGAGCTTGAGAAAGAAAAAGAAAAACTGAAAAAAGAGGCCGCTGACTTACAAAAACAATCAAAAGAGGTATTGTTATATGTCATAGTACTGTAGCCTAGTGTTTTACATATTACCCTTAAACCCCTTAATTAACAATTAACAGTTTTCATACAACTTCTGAACCTTTGTTCATGTAAATTGCATGTTGCCAGTCACAGTAGTAAGAAAACCTGCAACTGTCATGAACAAAGATGTTCTGGTCCCTTTTTACATTACAGTGTCCGTGATACAGTATAAATAATTACTGAATAGCATAAATGCATTTATTTAGTATACAGTTATGTCATACAGCCCATATTTGCAAGTTATTGGTATCACTATTTATTTGTTATTAATATCTAATGTCTGTAAGTTGAACAATATAATGTTGTAATTTTCCTAAAATTTCCATAATTTACTTATTTATTCAGTGAACTAAATGTAGTTAATTTGTTAGATATTAGTGTACCTTTCAATTAATATCTATTGTAGTATGCAGTAAAGTTGTCATTTATATAGTTTACTGTATTAATTGGATTCTGTGGTTACAGAGATTTTCATTGAAAAGATCATTATGTAAATACATCTTAAAGGTATAGTTTACCTCAAAATAAATTTAAAAAAATCATAATTTTTTCACATTCCAAACATGTATGACTTTCTTCTGTGGAACTTAAACAAAGATATTTAGAAGAATGTTTCAGTTTTTTTT
>NW_015511376.1:0-1165 GCF_001515645.1 Sinocyclocheilus grahami | reverse complement strand
GGGGCACATGGTGGACTTCAGATGGATGAGCTAAAGCAAGCCCTTCTAGCTTTAGCATCAGGCAGGAACTGTTGCTACGATGAAAAGAGAATCTTCACATCATCACAAACTCAGCCCTCTTTAGTTGCTTAATTTATATACACAAAAGGACATTTATCCTGCTCTGCATGATATTGCAAATGCGCTTTTTTAATGATGGAAATAATAATGCTATATAAGACTGGCTTTAATATTTTATTTAATTTTTATATATTTCGTTAAATATACAGATGTTTTTTTTCTCTCACTTTCCTTTTCATTTTGACATGACAGTATAAAATTACACCATAAACCGTTTATTCTGCACAGCATTCATGGCAGAATAATTTTCATATACATTTTGTTTATATTCAGTCTTTTCAATTATTAGCAGTGTTAAATACTTATAGCCTCTCTTTTTTATTATCTTGTTTTTTTCCATGTACCTTGTAAACTGGCACATGAAAAATATTGAAGTTTCAAGAATGTTTAGATTTCTTAGAGAGGATATGGTAATGCTTCAAATGAATTGTAAAAGTTATTTGTTATATATTTTGGTGTGTACCACATTTGGTTGTATTTTAACACTGAACATTATAAGCCAGCATGGTAAAAAGGGGGAGCTGTTACGATCTGCAGAGCGGAATAAAGTCCATTTGGACATTTATGATGTCAATAAACAAAACATTACACATCTTGGCAGCACTGCCATATACATTGTTCTTGAGAAATCCATTCTCTTCTCATAATTGGAAACTAGAAAACAATAAACCTTGAACTATGCAGTCTTACTAGATAAAGTGAAATGGATTCACCAACCCTACAGCCGTCTTAAAAACAGATCCTTGCAGAATTTGCCACAAATCACTCTAAAGATGACAATAAAACATCTTTAAAAGGCATAAATGACTCCCATCCAAACCATAGTTTGCCTCTGGTCCTTCGTCTGATTTAAAGGGTACCTCACTTGCGCCTTAACCTTGTGTGACGTCTGCAGTAATTTCCTTGTAAATGTAATGTGCACCTTCTTAAGACAATAATTATGTCTCGTTGCAGATTATATAGAATGTAACAATATAAGATTTTTCATTGTTTAGTGTTGCATAAAAGCAGCCTTTATCATTTGGGACACTCCCTTCTCTGTTAC
>NW_015511375.1:8474-10297 GCF_001515645.1 Sinocyclocheilus grahami | reverse complement strand
TATATATATATATATATATATATATATATATATATATAAACCGTAAAGCTTTATATCGTTTTTAAAGCAAATTAAAAATTTGATTTTAAATCACTGTGAACTTTTGAACTTCGCACCGTATATAACTGTAATTTTCCAAGGAAGGTTATTGTTTAGGATGGACAGATTTCCTTGATCAGTGAATGATCATAACAAAGACAGTGTGCAGGTCACATATATAGTGCACAAACAAGACAAGTCCACTCTTGTCCGTTTCAGTTCTGTTAGCAGCCTGTGGAGGCAGCAGATTTTCTGTTTCTACAATAACTTCTGCTCTCTGTCTCTGTGTTCTCTCAAACACTTCTTTGCTTTTACCTGTTCATTTGACATTTTTCACATGCTCATTATTTTGTGTTTCTACTCATTTTTCCTGAGCAGTGAGAACGACATGGCTAAAGAGGCACGGAACTTGAACACAGCTGCAGGAAAACTCCTTCAAAGGCAGCAATAAAATGATCGCAAACACTGGATAGTTTCCAAAAAAAAACCTAAATTAAAAAAAAAATCTTCAGTTTGATTTTGCATAACATAGATGAGTAGGGTATTTATTACTTTCAGAGTTTCAGATCCATTGCCGTTATTTAGTCTTTAAACCGGACTGAAAACTACAGATCTTGCTTCTGTGTTGCCCCTCAGCCTCATCTTTCAATATTGTACGCCTGATCCAGTGCTCCTGTCTCTAGTCTCCCTCTCTATGTTTTAGTCAAAGTAAAATGCAGCTGTTTTGGCCAGTCTTAGAACTAAGATGGCAGACATTTAAATTTTTAAGTAATGGAAATGTATCTCTCTTATATCTTTACTTCTCAATACTGAAAAAAGAGGCTAGCAGGATACTTCTCAAAGTTGGTGCATTATAAAAACCATAACCAAGTTCATTACAGCACGGGGAGACATCCCTAACAAAAATGTACAATCATTTTATACTCTATATATAAGTATGCAACTCCATATTATTCAGTTAATTTTGGTTAATCTCTCAAAATTCTTGGACATGAATATTTGACCAACCGGCTTAAGTTTCATGATGTTGAGTGCTTTGATGGATGCCCAAGCTAACAAACAAACGGAGTGTGTTTATTTCAGGCATATTCAGGAGGTTATGTTAGCTTTTTTGCAAGAAATTATGTTGAGTGCAAGATTGTGTGCTTATTGTAAACTTAACTGAAATCTGAATTTGATGCAGTGGTAGTCGAGGCCAAATGTCAAAGCATTGGAACGATATTTGTGACACCAAGCTTTACAGATTCTGCAAAAAGTCTGGATGATGAAATTGTGAACGGACTAAAGTGTATGTAGACATAATTTAGATGTGAAATGTAGTACAAACATAGCTTAATAAAAAAAATAATTCAGACACTTGTCAGACTACTTTGCCTTCTTGAGCTTTCACAGTTTCTGCTCTAGCCACATGCTTCCTCCTGTCCTCTCGTTGTCTTTTAAGTTCCTCCCTTCGTTCTTCTTTATGCTTTTATTATTCGATTCATCTTCATTTCCCATGGCTTTTAGTTTTCATTTCACCTCATTAAGTTAATGTGGCCCAAATTCAGATGTAAGAAGGCGGAGCGAGAGCGGGACCTGGCTGATGAGGCCAACCGACTCTTCAAGCAGGAGTTTGGAGACAAGATTGAGAGTCTGCAGGACGAGGTGGAGCAGTTACGGAGACAGAGGTACTGAGATTTACTTACTGTTGTCTACTAGTCAACCAATATATTTTGTTTCAGTGAAGCAGAGGTTATACATATATTATTATTTAGTGTTAACATATTATAGAAAGATACAGTTTT
>NW_015511375.1:5830-7607 GCF_001515645.1 Sinocyclocheilus grahami | reverse complement strand
CACAATATGGTAAGGGGCGTAACATTTCCGGCACATGCTTGAGGTGTTCGACCAATCACAATGGACTGGATAGCTGGCCAATCAGAGTACACCTCGCTTTTCAGACCGATGAGCTTTGTAAAAATCGATGCGTTTCAGAAAGGCGGGGCTTAGAGGAGCAACAATAATGTACAGTATGTGGAAAATAATGTTTTTTTTTTTTTTACCTTAAACCGCATAAACACATTTCATTACACCAAATAATGTTCTTTTTAGCAACATCATATGACCCCTTTAAATAAATGCTGTTCTTTACAACTTTCAATTCATCAAAGAATCCTGAAAAATAATGTCTTATGGTTTCAACACTAATAATAATAAGAAATGTTTCTTGAGCAGCAAATCAGCATGTTAGAATGATTTCAGAAGGATCATGTGACACTGAAGAAGACTGGAGTAATGACTGCTGAAAATTCAGCTTTGCCATCACAGGAATAAATAACATTTTAATATACATAAAATGGAAATATAAAACAGGTTGTTTTAACTTGTAAAAAATATTTCACAATATTATTGTTTTACTGAATATATTTATGTAAAAATGATAGAAATTATATAAAAATATATTCATATGATAAATTATTAGATTAAGCTAGATTAATAAATGCTTAAAAAAATTGTGTAAACTAACCCTAACTAACATAACGTTATTGTAAATTTTACAGGTCAGTTATAACAAATGTGATTAACATAAATTAATAAAAATAAATGTAGTCTAAACTTTGTCACTGATCTTATCACATCTTTAGCATGGCTTTTTTGAACCCTGAATAAAGCACAAAAGTTAGTTGTCATGGTGATTGAATCAGATAATTTCACAGTCACATTGTGAAAATGACAAACACAGTTTAATGAAAGTGATATGTTGTAAAGCCCTTGTCTTTCTTGATATGATAGATGGCTTTTGGAACAAGAGCTCAGGAAATGGAGAGAGCCGCATCCTGGAGGACACATGTCTGAAGCTCTTTTAGGAAAAACGCCGCCTCAAAGAGACATGAGACAGCATGTGGAGGACATTAGAAGGGTGCGACCTGCGTTCCACTTTAGTGTCATTCAGTTGCTATCTCTATATGTAGAGTGTGCTGTTCTCTGAAATTCAGGATTGTGTTTTTTATATAGGAGTTAGAGTCTGTCAAAAAAGAAAACGGTACATTGCGTACTGCACTTGAGGAAAAGTCAAGTCTAAGTTCCAGTTTGTAAGTCTATCTTAAATGCTGGACCAGTTACATACAACTCTATTTATTTACTGCAGTGTTATTCAAATAAACTAAACTAAAACTGTCTTTTTCTCAGGACGCTGTCACATGAAGATGAACAGGTACTCTACATTTAATCACTAATTTTTTTTTTTAATCCGAGAGGTTCCCTGCAATCATTTCTTATTTTATATTCATAAATTTCTCTTACTTGATAGGACCAGTCTCTTTGTAAAGACGTTGTCCCTTCCATCTGCCCAATGTGTGAAAACCAAGACTCTCTGACTACACCCAAGGTACCAAAGCAAAGCCATCAAACATTTAAGCAACAATAAAACTAAATCCTCAGTAAACAAATCACTGCTTTTAAAATTATTAAAACTACACAACCGTTCAATAGTGCAAGTGTGCACACTTATAATGTTACAAACGATTGTTTCGAATAAATGCTGTTCTTATGAACTTTGTCCATCAAAACATCCTGAAAAATGTTAAGTTTCCAACTGTTTTCAACACTGATACAAAATAATAAATGTTTCTTG
>NW_015511375.1:4257-5482 GCF_001515645.1 Sinocyclocheilus grahami | reverse complement strand
TGTTCTGTGAGAACTGCATGGCAAATGAACTCCCTCTGCCCTCCTCCATCAACCCTGAACACGTGTGTGACGTCTGCTATTCTCAGTTAATGCAGCAGTACGCGTCCTCCCCATCCTGAGGGGGCGCTCATCTCTGAGCACAGACTATTCTGGCAGTAGCTTCAACGGGTTATCCATGAAAAATTACACATCACATTTTAGATCATCAATCAGTATCAGGCATCTCAGTTTAGCAACATCTGTTATTTTGTTAGTATATAACATTTGCCAAAAAGGGATGATTTTTACAAGCTCTTTGTTGGAAATGCTTTAAAGATTTTCGTGATTTCATATAATTCTTGAGGATGAGTGAAGCTGTCCACCAAGTGGATTTATGAGGTTCTAGTACTTGAATTGTATCCGTGCCATTCAATATTGCAAGCAGGATGATACAATAACATAAGTCACATATTAATAATATATTTAAAAAAAGACTTGGATGATGGATTGTAGACAGGATAGTGTCAGCTTTTTGAAAACTATGACACTAAACAAGGCACATACACTTAACATTTTAAACTTTTGAGTCAAATTCATAAATTGTGCAAAAAAAGATACATTGCAGACAAACTGCATATTATGGAGCTTGTCACAGAGAAGACCATAATAACTCGACACTGAAAGTATGTAAAGAGATAAAAAGGTAGTTTTATGCCTGTGTAATGTATTTTATTCTTTTTAGGTGAACAATAAAATTTTATTTTAATTTCTCAGTTGAAGTCATTTTATACATACATACATGCATGAGCAAACATGTATGGCAGAATTAAAGCTTGGTGGAAGAAAGGAATTGTTTGGCATGCCTGGGTGCTACAGGGATAAACAGCACTTATTTCTATCTGTATCAAGGCTTTCCCAAAGTTACAAGTAAAGCAATGCAAAAGTTTCTTTTTTTATAAACTTTGCACATGACTGTTTTGTTAACATTGCGTTGATTTGAAATCAGAAATGAATATCCAAAAAGAACACACAACGGGCGATATTTGTAAAGTTGTATTTTAATGTTGGTTCTATGTATTCTTGTAATATACACTGAATTACTTTCATTAAATAGACTGGGCTGCAATGCATCAAGACAGTTTAAATAGTTTACTTTCAACTTATTGTTCCTCCCTTGATGCTGATGAATTCAGGAACAACTCAATATATCGCTTCACTGGACAACGGGGGGAAAAAAAAAAAAAAA
>NW_015511375.1:2263-3093 GCF_001515645.1 Sinocyclocheilus grahami | reverse complement strand
AAAAAATAAAAACGGTGGTTTCAAACGAAAAACTACAACAGCGTTCGTAAATAAAAAAATAAGAGTACAAGAATAAAGTAATATTTTGAGAATAAAGTCATGGCAATACAAAAATAAAGTCGAAATATTTTGAGAATAAAGTCAAAATTATGAGAATTAAGTCGTAGCAATTACGAGATTAAAGTTATAATATTTTGAGAGTATGGCCTATAATGCACATGCAAACGGCCCGGATTGGGAGCATTGGGAGAAATTCCGTTGGCCTGGCAACTGATTTGAATATATGTGGAATTATTAGAAATTATTCCACGTGTCATTTACTCGCAGGGACAAGGGACAGTATGCTTAGAAATAATATTTCAAGCCTTTGAATGCATTCATTATTTGTAGTGTGCCAGCCACCCAATAATAGCAATAAGCTTTGTGTTTTTGGTACTTTTAAAATAAAACAGTCTCAGCTTTCAAATTCTGTCAGTTTTATAGCAAAATACAAACAATGTGTCTTGAAATAATGTGTTTTTCACACACTCTTTAATGTGGTGTTACAGATCGCTGTATTCGCCTCAGTTTAACCGGCATTTGATTCAATCATCTTTTCATTACAATGAGACATTAGTTTCATTAAATTATACAGTTTTTTTCCCCCCATTCCTTCTGATGTTCCTTTATGTTTATATTGTGCTATTAATTGCAATAAAGAGGAAAAACACATTTATAATTTGTATTTATTTACAAATAATGAATGTTATTCATGTTAGTCGTAAAAAAAAAAAACACATCTTCCAAAAAAAAAAATTATTACTTGATGAAATACCAACCTGTTTCCCATG
>NW_015511375.1:542-839 GCF_001515645.1 Sinocyclocheilus grahami | reverse complement strand
CCACAGAGCTTTGATAATAAAACTAAGCGTTGACATACATATCTTACTATCACATTATTAAGAGATACAGCGTAACAATTTATATTTACAAGCATTTAATCTACTAATCCATTAAAGTGTGCCATTATAATGACTAGCTAGTGACAAAAACATTCGCACCAAATTGCATATTTTAAAACTGAAGTGTTTTATAAGTGTGAGCGCCATATCCTCCTATATTCATATATCATGGGCCATGCAAGCCTGATGTATCAAATATGATACAAAACATAAAATACACATTCAAACTTTTTTTTT
>NW_015511375.1:0-482 GCF_001515645.1 Sinocyclocheilus grahami | reverse complement strand
TTTTTTTTTAAAGGTAGTCTTTTATATTTTATCTAAAGGTTCAATAAACTCTTCCAAAAGTTAAGTTTTTCTGACTGTTATTTCATATATTAGACATTTTAACATGATCAAGTAGGTGAAGCATGTCTGCAAAAACACTTGAGTACCAGAAAAAAAGTTCATCAAGTCCTCTGCAGTACATGACCAAGGAAAACCCCTGGCCTGGATGATGAACACTTCCTTCGCTTGGGGCTCTTCACAAGGGGTGTATTTTGGTAGTGGTGGGTACTCATCTTCCTTAGATGGTGCCTAAAATATTAAAAGAATAGTGTCAGAAGAAAACAATTAAACAACGTACTGTGTCTGGAACAGTGTTTTCTGGAAAAAGGTACCTCAGTAAATAGTCTTCGTTGATACACTGTCCATGGATGCTGGACTTGACGGTCTGCTACACATCTCGCGGAGCACGAATGAACATCTCGACCTCGTGCTACTGTAAACTG
>NW_015511374.1:8221-10306 GCF_001515645.1 Sinocyclocheilus grahami | reverse complement strand
CAATCCTACAGCCTGAACCACCGTAGGAAAACCATCCTTACAGTGTGGTTCACCAGGTCATGGAGATTCATCAGTCTGCTGTGATTCTGCTGCTGCTCTTGGCTGCTTCTTTCACTGCTTATGGTCAACCAGATGATATAAAGCCCCGTTATCAAAAGTTCCTCGATCAACATTTTGGTCCACGTGTGAGTGAGCATGCTTGTGACAGAGAAATCAAAAACAGAAAAATCACTGTCTCTGAAAGTGCAAATGGCTGCAAAGAAGTCAACACCTTCATACAAGCGAATACAAATAATATTAAAACAGTTTGTGGTGACGGAGGAACTCCACAGATGAATAACAGGAACCTGTCTACGAGCAACCAGCCTTTTCCTGTGGTCACGTGTAAATTACAAAGTGGGCAGAGACACCCACATTGTCAATATAGAGGGAAGAAGTCCAGTCGTTATATTGTATTGGGGTGTAAAGAAGGCTGGCCTGTACATTATGATGAAGGCATAATTAATGTACTGTTTAGATGACAAGCTAAATAGAGCCTCAAAGAGCTGCATAATACAGTAGTTTGCTAATCATTTGTTTACCATGTCTTTGCTGTCTTTTTCTGTCAAAAAAAAAATCTTTATATTTATATTTGAGCAATATAATTTTTTTTTTTTTTTAGAACTGCATACAGGTCCACCTGAAGTTAAAATAAAATTACCCCATCTGGCATTATTAGACTGTAGGAAGGAGAATATTTTCACTGTCTCTCATCTCATGGTGCACCAGTCTGTTTTTATCTTAAGTAAGCTTAATGTTAAAAATGTACATTATTTTTTTATTTAATTGAACTTTAATAGTATATTCTTCAGAATCTCTCCGAGATCTTCACTTCTTCATGCATGTCTGTAGCTGCATATCATGTGCAAGATTCAGCTAGTCTAGCAAAATTGTAACATGTGTTGAGCAATTAAAAAATAAATAAATAAATAAAGGGAGTAGTAAATGTACCAAAAGAGATGAGGATAAGAAATATGAAGATGAGTTTTGCACACCTGTCTGTAATCATCAATACAACTTCTCTACTACCCATAAACTCATCTTCTTGATTGTCTTGTATCTCAACAACACCAATTTGAAGATACACAAACTTAAATTTAGAGAATAGAAGGGAAACTAAGGTAAAACAGCTGGAAATATACTGAGATCCAGATGAAAACCACGACTTAAAGTTTTAAAGCCAAAACCAATGCCATGCATTTTGTCACAGAGCACTCAGAGACTCTATGGAAGATCCAAGTACAGCTTTTAATAAAGTAATCCAAAACAGGCAAAAGGCAGAAAGTACCAGCACATAGTAATCCAGAATAGATGCCAGACACAGAGTACACTGCAATACTTCAGTATATCATTTATTTTCATTTGAATGTAGCTAATAATAAAATAATGAACTCTAAATTAAATTAATAATTTACTTACTCCTGATTTCTCTCAACATGGGGACAGCAGAGCTGACAGACAATAAACGTGAAAGCAAAGTAACTGGCATTACTTATTTGAAAGAGTAGCACAGATATTTTGTTGTAAAAAAATAAAGTAATCTGACCACATGACTCAAGTTACTTGTAATGTGTTACCCCCAACAATGCTGGTTACTAGTACTTTACACAAAGTTGCCATTTACAGGTTATAAAATGTATAAAAAAATAATCACCAGGGTGAGGCCATCACAAGCAAAAATCTAACGGAAAATACAATGAACTATCACCCTAAATCTAAATAAAACTACTGATTCATTGCTAGCTTAGTCCACGGTTATGATAACACACACAAAAATATTTTAGAGACACTGATTCCAGAAATTATAAGTGAATCATGTGTTTTTAATAATATTTATCACATAAACATACAAAGATTAATCAAGTTCATTTCCTTGTTTCAGAAAAATAAAACTGCATTACTGGTTTTACTTTAAGGCTATTTTAGTGTTTGCTAAAGTAGCATTAAGGAACACAGAAAGGAAAATATCTAACAATATTCTGCCCAGAGTACAATGCACACAATATTAATAACAGTGTACTAAAACACCTTGGTTAATAATAATAA
>NW_015511374.1:7459-8211 GCF_001515645.1 Sinocyclocheilus grahami | reverse complement strand
ATATATATATACTGTATATTATTCCACTTCTTATTGATTTATGGTAAAAACTGTGGTACAGGCTTTAGAGAAGAGTTTAGCATTTTAGCTTTGACACGTACATTTCCCGAAAATATTTAAATTCATCTCTATTGAGGCCAATTACATACAGTATTTATAAAGAGCACCATATGAAAGACAAATCCCAAAATTGGAACAAGGGAGCAAGAGAAGAATCAAAGAACTATACAGCACCTCTTTAAAAAAATAAAATAATAAAATAATAATATTAATAATAATAATCAGCACCTCTTAATAAAATCACATAAGCAATCAGCACCTCGTAATACAAATAATAAAAATCAGCACCACAGATGTTTGTTCACAACTTCAGGTAAGAAGACCGACTCATTTTTGCACATTTCAACAATGAAGATACAAATATATCTATCAAATGTATGAAGACTTACTAAAATTTCATAGCATTGTTTTATCAAGTATACACATATTTGTATGAATTGTGCTGTACTATTCCTTCTGACAAACATCACATTAAGTATTTTTCAAGTTTAACGCCACAGTAACAACATTTATCACAGCCTGTGTCATGTATGCTTCCAGTCGCAGGCACTGAACATCACAAATACTCAGCAAAGCGTTTCACCAACTTTAAAATATGGATTTTTGAGCTTATTAAGGCTGGTTTTGGTTCCTCTGTAGGTGGACATATAAAGAGCCATGCTATGCATAGTTTCTAATGAAGGTGGATGACT
>NW_015511374.1:0-4663 GCF_001515645.1 Sinocyclocheilus grahami | reverse complement strand
CCTGTGTTTTATAATTACATTATATATACTGTATATATATATATAAAATAAACTTTTTTCACAGTAAATCTTATTTATCTTGTTAAATCAGCTGTAGGTAATACTTACATTATGGCTCCTGCGGGGACAGTAAACCACACCAGCAGCTACAGCAGCCACCAGCAGAACAACAACAACAACTATTCCTGCTACAGCAGCTGAAGACAGACCTGAATCTGAAACAGATAAAAACAGTCATTATTACCAGAGAATGAATGACAATAATCCATCGAACAATATCTTCGACTGATATTTTCTACTTTGGTCATCAGTTGTAAATTGGATTCACTAATAAATGGCATCTTTTGTTGTTTTTAGCAAAAGAGGTAAACACAAAATCACTCTGTGAACTTGATTCAATTATACTGAACTTTCAAAACTCCTCAAAGAAGAATGAATTGATAGTGAATTGAAGTGATACAGAGCGTGCGCCTCATATTCGCGTACAGTTGAAGCGCGTGCGCTGTGAGCACATTAAACGTCTGACAGAACAGGGACGTTTGTTTTACTGACATATAACACCATCTCATCAGACCGCAGTTCACTGTTGTTCTACTGAAGCTCATTTGGCACCTGTACCTTTTCCGTGCTTGTTTGACTCATGCCTGGTGCTGAGGGCAAGCTGAAGTGCGCGTCTGAAAAGCCTCCTGTTTATTTGTGGTCATAAAGAGATACGGCCGTTCCGCGTCTTAATAAGTTTATAATAAATACATTTTTTGAACTCGTTTAAAACCGCAAAATAAAAAAAATTCATTACATTATTTTTTAACAACTAAGCTTTAGATTATTTATAACGTTTTATTAAAGAAGATTTTCACAGAATAATTTCGGCAAAATGGCGCCCCCTTATGTGCGGCGACCCTATGCACCGCATATAGCCTGCATATCCTGTTTTTGCGCCACTGGATATGGTGTACAGAGTGTGAATGAAAATTGAGTGTAATCTCAGTCGTCATATGCAAATCTCACAGTTATGAATGCCTCATTGTTGTTGTTCAAAGCACTGAATTAAAAAAAAAAATTGGAAAAAAAAACGAGGCCATTTGTATGTCTTTTTGTCGTTAACAGGTGTTAACCATCGAAATATGTGACCGTGCGCGCTGCTGTCACACTATAACCGTCTCTGCAGCGACTACCGCTTAATGTAGTGTTTAAATCTGTGTCTTTCTTGACACAGAAATCAATGCGAAAAAGAGATAGGATCAAATAAAGGTCTTACCATTGTCGAGAAAAATCAAGGTCACTGCAAGCAAATTAAAGAGAAACTTCATTTTCAGTATATTTTCCCCTCACGAATGCAGATTCTGATTCATAAATGCATTCTGTTCGTCTGCTTAGATGGCGTTGCAGTTATTTCAATAGAAAAAAAGTAAAACTAACAACCTGCGAGTCTCCTTGAAGATACACTGCAGAAAGTAACAATCTGAGATGGCAGAGGATAACAACTATATATTGTTATTTTCCAATCAAAAATGATAAATAATTGATTTATTGATCTAATTGGTCATGTTTAACATAGTTAGAGAGCTAATTTTGGAAAATGGTGTATGCTGTCTGAAAATGGGGCAACTTCCAAAATCTACAATTCCTCCCCTTCTACATAAAGTGGCTTTAAAAAATGTGTATCATTTTGTGACAACAGTTTACAGCCTTGCTGTTGTCTCTCCAGTGCACCTGCTGTCACTTTCATTTGCACCAAAGCGTGTTAAACTATTTCACAATCACTTATGATTCCTAATTGGACAAACTGATATCCCAGAAGTTTAATTGACTTGGTGTTACACTGTGACGATTAAGTGTTTTTTGAGCAGTGCATATCCACACCATAAAGAAAAAAAAATAGTCCACGTGGCTTTTCAAACGCTCTACACTACTCTGCAAAAGGTTATTCATTACCACATGCAGTGGTTATAGCTCGCTAAAACATTGGCTGTCAGTACTCATCTCAATATAGGTGAGAGTACATTCGTCTTTAGCCTTTTTCACAGAAATGTTTCATGTGATTGTCCTGTTCTGTTTGTGCAGGTGGCATCTGATTGGTAAGCTATCTATCTATCTATCTATCTATCTATCTATCTATCTATCTATCTATCTATCTATCTATCTATCTATCTATCTATCTATCTATCTATCTATATCACAGTATGTTTGTTCATCAGGTGTGTTTAGTGAGTCAGTGTCAGTGATGGAGGGAGATTCTGTCACGCTAAACACTGAATCTCAATTACATGAAGATGACGACATAGTGTGGCAATTTGGAGTTAAAACAGCATCACAGCACTGTGAACTCGACAGAAAACTGCATTCAACAGTTGTCAAACAATGTTAACAAGTGTAATAGTATGCATGTAGTAGTATGCATTTTCATGTTAAAAGCATAAGTCAAAGTGTTATTGTGTCAAAGCTCCTTTTTTAAACAGTCTACCACCCAACAGTATAATTGAGTTGATTAAAAAATATTGAACTGTTATTTAAAAAAAATCCACAAATGAAAATGCATTGAATGACTTAACTATATACTCACCAATAACGGCAACACTGAAGGTCCTAATGATACTGAATCTGCTGTTGCTATTCTGTAGTTCATATTCTCCAGAGTCTGTGGTTCTGGTGTTTGTGATGGTGAGATCACCAGTCTGATGATCCAGCTTTAGTCTGTCTCTGAATCTCTCTCTACACTGATCATCTGTACAGATCTTACTCTGATCTCCAGTGATTTCAGCAATGAGAGTGTCATTAAAATACCATCTCATCAGATCATTTGGGTTTTTTCTTTTACCAGGATGTAAAGTGACAGATTCGCCCTCCTTCATCTTTTTATTCATCTTATCTCGTTCAGCTGCAGAAACACCTGAAACACCTGAAACACAAACCCACAGCTGCTGGAGGATCTTTTTGGGTAATGCAATTGCACAAGCCTATTCTTGACTTTTGATCAAGAAAGAAACATTTCAGTTTTTTGCTCAAACATTATCAAATCCTCAATTTAAAGAGATATCTACTGCATGTGAATTAATACACAGATAAACAAAATAATTCTGAATATCATTGTAAAAAACAACAACAAAAAACACATAAAAACTGCATTTAAACATTCATTAATGACTCACCATCGACAGTAACATTGAATGTTTTTTCATTGTCGCTGCTTCTGATCTGTAGATCATATTCTCCAGAGTCTGTGATTGTGATGTTTGTGATGGTCAGAGATCCAGTCTGATGATCCACCTTCAGTCTGTCTCTGAATCTCTCTTTACACTGTTCATCTGTACAGATCTTACTCTGATCTCCAGTGATTTCAGCAATTTGAGTTTTATTGAAATACCACATAATCTCTTCTTCTTGTGCGGTTGTAACATTAGTGTGTAGAGTGACTGAATCTCCCTCCATCACTGACACTTCATCTGCCTCAACACCTGACACACCTGAAGAAAAAAATATAAGCCAGGCAAAAATGTGCAATAGTGCTGTGAAAATGTTTTTAGTTTATATCATACATTTTATGAGTAGAAATATGTGTGGATTCATAAAACAAAACTCATAAAAACAAACAGCAGAAAAACAGCATTGATTTACACATTCACTCATCAAACATATATGAATCACATGGATGTCCTTCAACAACACAGCACATAATACACATCCTGATTCATATTTTACCCCTTTCCCTATATGTGTGCATTCATATAATCAACCATTTCCATACACTATTTCATGAATATTACCCATAAATAAAAAAGTATGTTATTTTCCATCGCTTTAAGACTCAGATAATACAGTGCCATGTTTTTCTATACAATATAGTTGTTGTTTTTTTTTAGTCCGGTACTGTTGGCACCCTAACCATAATCTCATCACTTACACTAATCCTACAGTCACTAGAGCCTACCAATAATACACAGTCACAGAAATCAGTGTAGCAGCAGAAAAGTGATTTGAACAAATCTTACCATTGTGAAGAAAAAACAAGATCACTGTCAGCAAATTAAAGAGAAGCTTCATTTTCACCACTTTTCCCTTATGAACACAGTTTCTGATTCATAAAAGCGTTCTGTTTTTCTGCTCAGATGGCAACGCGGATGTTTCGCTAATTATAGTGAAAGTAATAACAGAGTTGCCCTGTAGAAGATAGAGCGATGACAGACGTCAGAACCGACGTCAGAACGCTATGCATATGCAAACATTATTTTCGCAATGTTGCTTTTGAAAAATATTGTATACATAAAGGTTACTTTTATCGCAAAAGTACATTACTTTGCTTATTCCTAACACCCAATCTGGAGTTTATTTTATTATTTTAAAGAATTTGAAGAGTTCTGTAAAGCAGTTTTAAATGATAGTATATTATTTGTATTTTTATTATTTATTTTTAATAATAAAACAAGGTAAAAATGAGAAAAATAAAACGTCTATATATCAAGTAGCATGACTAGTGTGAGAGTAGTCTTAAGGAAATTAAACATGAGTTTGGCATAATTACCTCTACCCAGTTGTTCAGGAAGACAGAGCTCAGGTGAAAAAGAAACAGGAAAAACCATGACAAGAGTCAATTTTGTATTATTTTTATTATTATCATTGTCCAATAAGCACCTATATTACAGGTCCTAAGTGACAGATCCTAAGT
>NW_015511373.1:4890-8359 GCF_001515645.1 Sinocyclocheilus grahami | reverse complement strand
ACTCAACGAACAGGTTCCACTTCAAGGCGTAAGCGTGTCTTGTAGTCGGTGCTCGTGCCAAAGTGATCGTGTCCACTACCTCCAGGGGTAGGTCACCTAGAACCTCGGTGTCCCATCCAGGGACCAGACATGGAGTTTCCAAAGGACTGGACTCGGGTGGCACAGGGTGCCTCGTCTCAGAGTCAGTAGATCCTTCCTCAGAGGAATCTGCCAGCGAGGAGCATCAGTTCTGGGAACCAGGTCTGGTTGGGCCAATAAGGCACCACTAACAGGACCTGCTCCTCGTCCTCCCTGACTTTGCACAGTCTGTGTGAGGAGGCTCACAGGGGGAATGCATATTTGCGCAGGCCCCGGGGCCAGCTGTGCGCCAGAGCATCTGTGCCGAGTGTTCCCTCAGCCTGGGAAAAAAACAACTGGCAGTGAGATTTCTGGAGAGGCAAACAGGTCTACCTGAGCGTCTCCGAAGCGTCTCCAAATCAGCTGGACAGCCAGGGGATGGAGTCTCTACTCTCACGGGAGCACAGCTTGTGACAGCTCGTCGGCTGCAAGGTTGAGCAGACCCGGAATATGAATGGCACGAAGCGATCTCAGATCTTTCCGACTCCAGAGGAGGAGATGGCGGGCCAGTTGCGACATGCAACGGGAGCATAGACCACCTTGCCGGTTGATGTACGCAACAGTCGCAGTGTTGTCCATATGGACCAGTACGTGCTTACCATGTAGCCACACTTTCAGGAGGCCCAAAGCAAGATGTACTGCTAGCAACTTGAGGTAGCTGATGTGCCAATACAGTTGGGGGCCCGTCCAAACCCCGACACTGCATGCCCATTGTATGTGGCCCCCCAGCTGGTGGCAGAGGCACCACTGCATGCCTGGACACCTGCTCTAAGGGCACTCCTGCCTGAAGGAATGCAGGGTACGACCACGGGCTGAAGGTTTGGCGGCAGGCCGGTGTGATTTGCACCCGGTGAGTGCTGTGTTGCCATGCCCATCTCAGGACTCTGCCATGGAGCCAGCGCTGAAGCAGTCTCATATGAAGCAGCCCCAGCGGCGTGATTGCTGCTGCAGCTGCCATATGCCCCAGGAGCCTCTGAAACAGTTTCAGTGGGACCGCTGTCCTGCCCTTGAATGATTTCAAACAGTTCAACACTGACTGAGCACGTTCTTCTGTGAGGCACGCTGTCTGTTCGACCGAATCCGGCTCCATTCCGAGAAAAGAGATCCTCAACACCGGGGAGAGTTTGCTCTTTTCCCAGTTGACCTGAAGACTCAACTGACTGAGATGTCTGAGCACCAGATCCCTGTGTTTGCACAACTGATCCCGTGACTGTGTCAGTATGAGCCAGTCATCAAGATAACTGAGGATGCGAACATCGTGTTCTCTCATGGGAACAAGGGCCACCTCCACAACTTTCATGAGGATGCGGGGAGACAGGGACAGCCCGAAGGGCAGGACCTTGTACTGATATGCCCGGCCCTCGAACACAACGGCCTGTGTTGTGGAAGAATCGAGACATAAAAAGTACTCTACCTTCAGGTCGATCACTGCAAACCAATCTTGAGGACGCATGCATTCGAAAATGCATTTCTGCATCGACATTTAAAATGGAGAGTAAAATAATGGGGGTTTTGATTATTTGTATTTTATTTTACAACACAGTATAAAATATACACAGTGAAGGTCAAGGACACATGATTGAACATACTGATTCAACTAACACACCTTTGTGCCAAATATTCTTAGACTCTAACATTCATAGTGTTACAGTACCACTTTTATATCTTGTGGTTTTATATTTTATACAACATTAAAAAACATCCTGGCGTTGTGAGACATATAGATTCAATGAAATGACACATATTTCAAAATTTTTCACTTGATTTCATACATGTAGACAGCAATTATAGTATGGGCAAAGTCTAACTAGTAAAAAGTGTACAAGTTATGTCACAATAACACAATAATAACTAACGCGAGTAATTCTTACTCATCAGAATGATATCCTCCACTGGTTTAAGACGTGCGTCGAATTGTGTTCTTCTGAGGTAAATTCTGGGTTATTCCTCTCAGTGCGTCTTCTTCCAAAAACTAAAAGTAGCCGAGATGAACTTGAATCGTCACGCTTTGTTTACGGAGGTGACGTGGGTGTTTACATGTCCGCGCATCTCACGTGGATGTTTATCATTTGAAAAGCGGCGCCGTGAGCATGATCACATTAGAGATAATGAGCTCAGATGGGAAAAACTGTACCTCGCGTTGGTTTCATATGGATTACTTTATCAGCGACGTGACTTACTTCACTTAAATGTAGACATTTCAAGCTTTCTATACATATATTTATCATGTCTGTGAGGCAATTATTCACTGAGATACAGGTTGTTTTATTTACGTGTCTGTGATGAAACTTGGCAGAGAGCGCACCCTGTTTTTTTTCTCTATTTTACAAAAGCACATTGTTTTGTTGTTATTATATATACACAAATCAAAGTAGAACCTTTGTAGTTTCAAACGATACCTTATTCTTATCCGTATGATCAAAAATGAGTATTTTTAGTTCTTTTCGCGATCATCAAGAAAAAGAGGCCCCAGTGGGTTAATAAACAAACTCAAACTGGTTCAAAATGCAGCTGCTGAGTTCTTACTAGAACCAAAAAGTTTGACCACATAATTCCGGTTCTGTCAACACTGCATTGCCTCCCCATTAAACACCATATAAACTTTAAAATCCTGTTTATTACTTATAAAGCCCTGAACAGTTTAGCTCCACAATATCTGAGTGAGCTCCTTTCACATTATCGCCCTTCACGTCCAAGGCCACATTAACAATAGGGCTAGGCGGGGCTTAAACCCCGGGGCCCGAGCGAGAAGGGGGCCCGTGATTGGCTGTAGAGCAGATTGACAGACCATCGGTAGTGCCGATCGCCAACGCCCCACCATGCCCCTGATTTATTAGCGCTGTTATTTAGTGGAGCTTTGCCGTAAATTCCATGCATTATCATTAGTAATTCAAACGTCACGTTTGAATTTGGTTTACCAATCACAGTTGATGCTAATAATAATGAACTTGGACAGCCTTCTGCAAATCAGCCCGAGACCAGTGGCCTTGCATCGGCTTCCTCACCTGCCCTGCATAGCATTGATATCCCAGTGTACACAAGCACTGATCCTTGAACTTGGGGAGAGATCAATGACAAGGTTCAAGAGTACTGGGCAGAGAGAGGACCACAGTTTTGTCAAAATATGGCAGCTGATTTCTCTGGATCAGAGCAACAATATAAAAATCAAAAGAGAAGGTTTTTCGAAAAGTCTTTTTAATCGCAGACTAGTAAATGGTGAAAATGTGCGACGAGATTGGCTGCTCTATTCCCCATCTAAGGGAGCGGTGTGTTGTTTTGTATGCCGTCTATTTGGTGGAAATGACAACAATGCCCATTCAAAATTTGGAAGTACTGATGGCTTTAATGATTG
>NW_015511373.1:3190-4880 GCF_001515645.1 Sinocyclocheilus grahami | reverse complement strand
AAGAACTGCAGGGGAGGGTAAAATTGACAATGAATTGAAACGGCAGTACAAAACAGAGAGCCAGTACTGGTCAGAGGTTCTTAAAAGAGTAGTTGCCGTAATTAAATTTATATCTGAGCGAGGACTTGGTTTCAGAGGAGACAACCAACAATTTGGATCACCCCAGAATGGAAACTACTTGGGGTGCCTTGAGCTAATCAGTCAATTCGATCCATTTCTTAGAGAGCATATTGTATGATTTGGCAATGCAGGCAAGGGGACTCCTTCATATCTTTTATCTACTGTGTGTGAGGAGTTAATTGATTTGATGGGTGACAAACTGCTCTCTGTCATCCTGGATAAAATCAGGATGACCAAATATTTTTCATTATTTGTTGACTCCAGCCCAGACATTTCACATTCAGACCAGCTCACTTTTGTTGTGCGACATGTATCTGAAGAAGGAAGCACAGAGGAGCGTTTTCTTAAGTTCCTACCCATAAAAAGTCACACTGGTGACTCACTGTTCAATTCAGTTATTTCAGTTCTGACGGAGATTGACATAAACATAGAGAACTGCAGTGGACAGTGCTATGACAACACCAGTAACATGTCTGGTGTTTATAAACGTGTGCAATCCTGTATACGTGAAGTCAACCCATTAGTTGAATGGGTTCCCTGTGCAGCACACACTCTGAACTTAGTTGGGGTAAATGCTGTAAACTGTTGTCTTGAGACTGATGAGTTTTTCACATTTGTACAGGTTCTTTTTAACTTCTGCTCAAAATCCACCTGGAGGTGGCAGATTGTTACATCCAACCTAGAAGAAAATGAGAAGGGACGTGTTCAAACTCTGAAATCCTTGTCAAATACAAGGTGGAGCGCGCATGCACAAGCAACCAGCGCCCTTTGTCTGAATTATGACAACATTTTCCAGTCCCTTCAAACAATAGCAGATGACGATCATCAAAACCTGACCACTCGTAATGAGGCCACATCTCTCTCTAGGCAGATGGAAAAGCTTAAAATTGTCATCCTGAGCTGTGTGTGGAACACAGTTCTGCAACGTGTTCAAAAAACAAGCACACAACTTCAAATGGTTGCCCTTGACTTGTCTAACGCTGATGCTTTGGTGGGCTCATTGAGAGATTTTATTGCAGATCTCCGTGATCAGTTTGAGAGGTTTGAGTCAACAGCCAAAAACATGTCATCATGTGTATCACAGACATACAAAACTGACATACAAAGGGAGAGACGACGTAAAAAGCAACCAGATGATTAATCTGTCCCAGATTCACAGAGTACAATGACAGGAAGACAAAAGTTTCAAGTTTGTGTTTTTAATGTCATAATTGACAAACTTGTGGCTGAGCTTGATCGTCGCTACAAATCATATAAAGATCTTGAGCAAAGTTTTGGATTTCTGAGCAACATGCATACAATCACCTCTGAAGAACTACGTTCTAATGCTCTGTGTCTTCAGAAGAAATACCACACAGATTTGCAAGATGACTTCCCTGATGAAATTGCCCAATTCAAGGACTTTACAAAATATTAAAAAAGCTAAAGTGTTGTTGCCTTGCTTCAGCTTCTGAAAAGGAAAAACCTGCAGTCTGTGTTCCCTAATGTGGACATAGCTCTTCGTATTTTCTTGACTTTGCCTGTGACTAACACCAGTGGAGAGCGTTCCTTTTCCAAACTGTCTTTAGTC
>NW_015511373.1:2121-2522 GCF_001515645.1 Sinocyclocheilus grahami | reverse complement strand
GACTGAGAGTCAATTAACTTTCAGAAATGTATAAATATGACCACACTGACAGACACCATCAGATGAGAACAACACTTGAACTGAAATAAAATGGATGATGGCACTATCATCTTCTGTAGAGCTGCTTTACATCTGAATCACATCCTGCAACTTTGACACTGGTATTGAACTATGATTGAAACACTGAACTGACTCAAGATATATAACAACATTGCTGCCTTTTGTAGAACTGCTTATCGCTGAATTCTTGCTTCAAATTGTTGTACTAAACCAGCAGTGAATAGCAACTAAATAATGACACTGTTGTCTTTTAGAGCTGCTTTACAGCATAATCTGAATTGTCTCCATAGTTGAGTTTCCATAGTTGATTCTACTATTTTCCTATTTATCTTTGTAAAGCT
>NW_015511373.1:0-536 GCF_001515645.1 Sinocyclocheilus grahami | reverse complement strand
AAGTCTTACCCGTCGATGAGTGCTGCCTTTGCCGTGTTTGTCTTCCCTGCTTTACTCTCATCTGGATCGTACCATTGAGAGAGATTAAACCTGTCGTTTGGTATCTGAATTGCACAGTTCTCTCCATGAAGGAGGACTCTCCAAAAGTTTTCAAGTCCCTCACCTAAAACGGATGAGAACATACCATGTAAATACAATTTAGGCCAAAATCATAACATGAAGAAATAATGAAAATAGTTGACAATTACCTCCAGGAAAATGACATCCAATGCCAACAACAGCGATTTCTGCATAATCATCCATCATGTTTCACACGCCATTTGATTTTACAGTCTATAGACAGCAAACATTATCATTGAGGTAATCAGTTAATTAACTAATTATTCATTATTTTTAGTTGACATAGAATGGACCGTTATTATTAGTCAAGCAGAAAAAAATGTCCTGTATAATATAAAGAGATGACCTGAAAATCTGGTTTTAATACAGTGTGACTATTTAAAGTAGATTTCACTCTATATGAAATGAATATTTTT
>NW_015511372.1:9080-10299 GCF_001515645.1 Sinocyclocheilus grahami | reverse complement strand
CCCACAGCCAAATCCCTTTAGCTGCCTTCACTAGAGCAGAGTCCAGTCCAGCCTCAACCCTTCATCTAGGCAAGGTCTCTGTGTCATTCCTCCATCGCTCAGTCCATCCTCATTCTCCATGATCTGCTTTATTCACACTCTCACACAACCCTCCCAGGTCAACAGAGTCTCTTGGTTGCTCATTCACGCCCGGAACAAAGCAGAAGACACCCAGACACACGGCAGCCGTCACATTGCGGTTTATGAGCACACGTAATGTTAATAACAGACAGCCGGATGACTTTCTACAGTAGCTGAAAGACACATGCAGTGCTGGATGAGATAACGAGACTCTACAAACTCTTAACGACTTGCCTAACAATCAGAGAAAGGAGGAAGCATTTTTTGTGAAGGAAAATTAGTTATGAAGCTAATCAATCAAGCAATCAAGCCTGCATCCACAACGCTTTGAACAATTAGAGAGCTGCGCTCAAAAATCAATACCTCCGCTTTCAAAGGAAGATGCTTGGAATAGTTATCAGTCCCAACTAGTAGTTACTAGACTCAACAAAACCAATACAAGCCGTTCTGTCTATATTGCTGTCTGTCTGTTCATTAACATGCATGCAGAAATAAAGTATTTTCATCTTTCATAATTAAGTTCATTATTGAAAAATGTCAGTCTAAAACATTTTGCCAGAAATCACCCCTTCATACACTACTGTTCACATGTTTAAGGTCAGTAAGATTTTTTTTTAAAGAATTAATACTTTTATTCAGCAAGAACACATGAAATTGATCAAAATTGACAGTAAAGATTTTTACATTGTTAAACAAAATTTCTATTCAAAACTCAGCTTTGTCATCATAATATTTTATATTGCAAAAATCTATTAAAATGCATTAAACAAATTAAACTGTTATTTTGTTATTACATTTATTTAAATGCAGCATTGGTGATCATAAGAGACTTTTTTTTTTAAAACATTAAAAAAAAAAATGTAAAAAAATCTTACAGACCCCAAATTTTTGAATGATAGGGCATATATAAATTTTGTCAGTTCATCTGAGTCGCACTTAAAATCTTTATCTAACCATCCTCATTTTGAGAAAATCTGGTATGACTTTTCCACATAAAAAAAAATTATTTATCAAAATGTCAATGCTTTTCCATATAAAAAAAAGCAAAAAAAAACAAAAACATTTGGTTACCATTAACTGTTTCTACACGTGTTCTTCA
>NW_015511372.1:7083-8045 GCF_001515645.1 Sinocyclocheilus grahami | reverse complement strand
AACTCGTACAAATGCATATTCAATAAGGTCAGGCGCAAAAATAACCGTGTCCACACCTTTTCAGCGCTAATTCGTCACTGCACATCTTTAGTAAATCCTTACAGTATTATTTTAACGCCAATAGACAGTTTGCGCTGGCGCAAGCTGTTAGTAAATCTGTCCCAATGTGTACTATTGCATTTTTACTAAGATTATCAGTTTTTCTTTTTGCTCTAAGTGTAGCCACATATTTTATTCGACAACCTTTCTAAAGAAAAATGCATAGACAGGGTAGCATTACCTTCTACGTCAGGGCTGAGGTAATTGCGTACTTCGCTCAGGATAAAGTTGATGTCATCCTCCACTGGGATGGGATGGGCTGTGACTTCAGTGGGCGTGTCTGTTGTGCCGGCGACAGTCATCTTCTCCCAGGGCAGGAAGAATATGACACGGCCATCACTGGTGGCGGGGTCTAACAGCCCCATGTTGTCCGGGCTATAATTGGTAGGAAGAGTACATATACGTATGTAATCTCTCCATACACTGTTAACACCATAAAAATACACTTGAGGAAAAAAGGTACAATATGATTGAAGGATTCGGGAAAGTACCTGTAATATCCAGGGATGACAATATGCACTCCTGCACTAGGCTGGCAGATGTTGGCAGTTTTCTGGTTGTCCATTTTGCGCAGGGAGTCAGTGAAGGGGCCGGTAGCGTTAATGACACATCTGGCACGAACGTCAAACTCCTGCCCTGTGAACGGCAGAGTGAGGTGTTACTCTAACTCAATGTGACTGACCGTAGGGGTCATTTGCTGAGGATAGAAGACAAATCTCTTCATAAAAGGATTATGAGCAGAAAATTTAAAGGGGCTACTGAAAGGTGATTAGTTAGTGCTGGGTTTTGGAGAAATGAAACTTTAAAAGAAAGCAAAAATGTAAAAAATAATCCTTAGATTTTATATAAAGATCTCATCTCAT
>NW_015511372.1:1300-2804 GCF_001515645.1 Sinocyclocheilus grahami | reverse complement strand
CCGCTTTGGCCATTCAAGGTAGAAACTTTTGTGAACTCTTTTGTGCTTTGTAATTTTATTAAAATAACAATGTTATAATAACATATACACACATTTAGGAAAAGTCAGGATATTATAGTTATATGGGTTTCAAAATGACTCCCTTGGTAGTTCTAGTGTTAAAAGCACAAGAAAAAAGGTTAGGAATGTTTCTTGAGCACCAAATCAATAGAATCATGTGACACTGAAGACTGGAGTAACATTCAGCTGTGCCATCACAGGACTAAATGACATTTTAAAATACATAAAATATTTAAACTGTAATGATATTTCAACGTTACCATTTTACTGCATTTTGATCAAATAATAAAATAATAATCTAATAAACATTTGAACGGTAGTGTATACAGTTACATTTACTTTAGAATTTCATTCATTTATAGAATTTAAAATAGATTTTTGGACAAAAGAGAAAAGAAAATGTGCATAGTTGCAGATCATACGCAAGACTTAAACCTTAGATTCGCTCCTGCTCACCATCATAGTACACAATGGCTCCCACGAGTTTGTCTTTCTTCAGCATAGGGAAGAGCTCCAGTGCTTTGCTCTTGCTCAGGACGTAGCTGCTCTTCAGACACTGTGATCCAGCAACCAGGTCGTACATTTTAATGCCGGCCCAGTAATACGGCAGCTGCCACCACCTGTGGAGAACATCAACAGTCCCTGTCACTACTGAATTCAAACATGAATTCAACAAATGTATTCACTGCACAATCTACATTAAAATATACTAACATATTTTGAGTACCCTGGAGAATAAGAAAAACTCAAACTAAACCAGCCCAAACTAAATGGTTTGCTGGTCTTAATTGGTTTCCCAGCCTTGTCTGTTTGCTGGTTATAAAGAGGCAACTAAGTACTGTAGCAGGGTATATTACTAATTAAAATAGATATGGTTGTACATGGACAAAATTAGATTTGTCCACTAAGTCACTTAGCACCTTGTGACATATTTGTTTTAAGTGTAAAGTAAAAAAAAAAAAATCAGACAGGCAAATTATGTAATCTTGAGGTTTCTCGTTTCTATGACCCTTTCACACTTCTCCGGCTGCTTTAAATATCAGAGCAAGGCATAAATGTCACGAGTAATTAGTAATGATGATGGTAAAGACAGGAAGATCCTTTAAAAATCCAGAATGACAAGGGGCAGCGACTGAGGAGGCGAGAGGTCCAGCATTGATCCACAGAATATTCCAACCCCACCTGCTGCAGGTGTCCATATGAAAGGTTCAATGCCATTTCTGTGAACTTATCAATGGATTTAAATACAAAAACTGTCTTTTATGAATCTAGGATGTCTCCAGTGTTTCTCTTTCACTTTCTTCTGTCTAAATCCCATAGTTCCATTTATTTTTTATTTATTTTTCCCTTTCAATGGTCAGTGTTTTTATTGTAGTATTGTATTGTTTTATTGTGTATTGTAATTAGATAAAACTGGTTTTCTTACTTGTAAACAGGAAGCATT
>NW_015511372.1:0-846 GCF_001515645.1 Sinocyclocheilus grahami | reverse complement strand
ATATATCGATAATCAAAAACTTATTGAAACAGTTGAAGGTCAAGCTACTGTAAGTTTTGTTTATTCATCCTCCACACTGATACTTCAGATCTGCAGTATCCTACCTAATGTTTGTGCTTTTCTCTGTCTGTCTGATGTGTTTAAAATGTCACAGTGGTGGTGTAAGCGGCCTTGCAATCCTTCTTCGGAATATTAGGGGCAAATAGGGAAAAATGGGGCCTTCACCTGCTCATAATCTAGTTTCATGATGGCTTTCTGCAGATAGCGGACTCCGCCGTGAATGAGCTTGGTGCTTCTGCTGCTGGTGCCCGATGAAAAATCGCTCCGTTCTACCAGGGCGGTCTTCAGATCTGGACGAGGGGGCAGAAAGACAGGTAAGGAACGGATTAGACAATGCACTGGCATTTTAAGACCTTATGGTGCCAAATATTTAGACTGCAGTTGCTGTCATTTACATATGGCTTTCTCCACTATCTGTAATATCACAACATGCTTATTGCACTCAGGCACATTCTGCCTGGCCTCCCGAGTGGTTTAATGAGAATAAAACATCAAAATCCAATATAAATCATCACATTTAAGAAAGTAAGCAAACTAAATTAACACTAAAAATGCATACAGGGCAAATTTATTATTGGATTGAAACTGACCTGCACAATAAACACACTCATTCAAAGTTTCTATCAGTAAAAATAGCAAAGCTTTGTCAAAATAAAAAGAGATTACATACTCCGTGTGACAGCGTCTAAGGCACATCCCGAGCCCGTAGCTCCGCCGCCCACCACCAAGACATCAAACTCCTCTGTGTTTCGCAGTGTTGAAAGCTGCTCCTCTCTTGTTGGGAGA
>NW_015511371.1:9891-10302 GCF_001515645.1 Sinocyclocheilus grahami | reverse complement strand
GTGTGTGTGTGTGTGTGTGTGTGTGTATTAGAGGCTTTGGTGGTCCGGTCTCTGCAGGTCTGGGCTGGTTGTGTGTATATTGAGGTAATGTTTCGTGCTTTGTGTGTCTGTGTGTTTCCATCCTTCCTTTGGCAAACAGAGCTGCCATCACTCACTCAACACGGAAACCTGTGTGTGAATCGCTTCTTTCCGCTGTGGAGTTGAACTGTCAGGATAAAACACTTTCTTTGTTGCAGCTGCATAAACAGAAAGTGATAGCAAACAATGAACCGTACTGTTTTTTTCTCATATGAAACCATTTAATATAGACCTTAGCAACCACATAGCAACACATATCATTGACGGATTGCAAGGACAGCAAATTCAGTTTTCTTCAGAATTTGCTGATGAGATGTGAGATGATCATGTATG
>NW_015511371.1:4910-5616 GCF_001515645.1 Sinocyclocheilus grahami | reverse complement strand
CGTGAATATTAAAATCTCTGACAATTAGCGCTTTATCAACAGTAAAAAGTCATGCCCTAAACTTTTTTTTCTTGTTGCATATTGTTGTTTCACTCAGAAATGAGTCACATTAAAGAAGTAAAAGGGTTGTGGAAACTGTTTCATGTTGACTTTAGTAGATGGAAAGTTTTCCATATCTTCTTACGTGTGAATGTGTATGAATTTACAGTGTGTTGCACAGTATCATAGGCTGTGTTTTGTTTTTGTGCGTGAAATGTATTTAATATCCAGACATAGCTGATGAAGGTGTGTGTGACTGATTTATGTGACAGTAGCTGGTTTGAACAGCGGCGTCTCTAACAGCACACACACGTGTGATTTACACTTACACGCTCGCTAAAACCACACGCTATAAACACACGCATGTACAGCACTGTGTGCTGGAGTAAAATTACACTCGCTGTGCTTTTCTGCCCGGAGGGAAGGAATCTACTGCGGGAAAAATGAAAGGCGTGTTATGTATGTACCTGAATAAAAACATACTGTCTGTCTGTGTCTATCTGTCTGTCTGTCTCCCTGCAGAAGATGCTGGATGAATGTGAGGACAGGCGGAGATGTCAGGTTCTTGTCAACAGTCGTTTGTTCGGGACAGACCCCTGTCCCACTGTCAGAAAATCCCTCAGTGTGTGGTTCAAGTGCAGGCCGAGTGAGTCTCTCTCTCTCTCTC
>NW_015511371.1:3261-4279 GCF_001515645.1 Sinocyclocheilus grahami | reverse complement strand
GTAAAGTGGTGTGTGAAGGCGAGCGCTTGCGGTTGGGCTGTAAGGTGGGGATGCAAATCGCGGTTTATTCGGCCATGTTCGGCCGCACACAGCAGGGAACGCTGGAGTGTCCTCCACACCACCGGAGGGCACCGTCTGTCGGTAAGAGCGCAGACTCATTTCTCATTTTCACCAGGTTCAGCTGTAAACCAATGACAAATGTGACCCTGGAGCACAAAAGCAGTCTTAAGTCGCTGGGGTATATTTGTAGCAATAGCCAAAAATACATTGTATCGATCAAAATTATTGATTTTTCTTTTATGCCAAAAATCATTTGGATATTAAGTAAAGATCATGTTCCATGAAGATATTTTGTAAATGTCCTACTGTTAATATATTAAAACTTAATTATTGATTAGTAATATGCATTGCTAAGAACTTCATTTGGTCAACTTTAAAGGCGATTCTCTCAATATTTTGATTTTTTTGCACCCTCAGATTCCAGATTTTCAAATAGTTGTAAATATTGTCCAATCCTAACAAACCATACATCAATGGAAAGCTTATTTATTCAGCTTTCAGATGATATATAAATCTCAATTTGGAAAAATTGACCCTTGACTGGTTTTGTGGTCCAGGGTCACAAATATGCTACTTTACTATATAGACCTCATGTGAAATTTCTTTTTAAAGGTCTTTTAGTCATTGTGGAAAATCCCTGATAGATTTGGATTTAGGGTAGTTCCAGTCTCAAACCGCTCATGGACCGTTTATTGACTGTTCCACACAAATGAATGTTCCACACAAAGATGGCAATAGTTAAATGTCTAAATCTGATCACCATCTCCAATCTGACTGGATTTTGTGCCATTTTCAAGAGTCAGGATGCAATAGCCTGGTCAATGAATAATGCACATCTTTCTTTTTTCTTTGTGAATTTTAAATAAGTGTTCTGTTAATTTACGCAATTTTTATATTATATATATATATATATATATATATATAAAATATAAAAATTGCATCATCAAATTGTATTGCA
>NW_015511371.1:0-2710 GCF_001515645.1 Sinocyclocheilus grahami | reverse complement strand
AAAAAAATATCAATAAAAACTTTGCATCACAAACAGTTTTCTTACAAAATGAGAGTAAAGATTTTTCAAATTATATATCAGCTTTAGCTCACTAAATCAAAATAACAAAAGCAGTCACTCAGAAGTCAAAGGTTTTGGTTTGAATGACAAAAAGAAGTTTTCAAAATGCATCATTTAACTTACAATATGCAAAGGAGTTGAAAAAAGTGGAAATCAGGATTAGGCATAAAATAATATCTTGAGAATTATTCATACATGTGAAAATGTGCTGAGAATTGGACAAATTTGTGATCTGGCTCAGAGGAAGACAGGAATCATGTCTTTGTGGAGGTTGTCTTAAGTCTTAAGGATTAAGGGTTAATACAGGACTTCTTCACCTTACAAATGGTTGCCAAAAGCAAAAATGCTATGAAATGAATCATATTTTGTAAGAAAGTATGACTTTCTATAGCAAAACTGGCATTATTTTTGGATACAATATTTGTAAGAAACAAGTATTGGATTTCTTTCAGCAGTGTTATTTTTTTGTCCTTTTTTCTTTGCTGGGCAAAATGCAGCAGTACATAAGATTGTGTCTGTGTCTGTGACTGTGACTGTGACTGTGTCTCTGTCTTTGTGTCTGTGTCTCTGTCTCTGTCTCTGTGTGTCTGTCTCTGTGTGTCTGTGTCTCTGTGTCTCTGTGTCTGTGTCTGTGTCTCTGTCTCTGTGTGTGTGTGTGTCTGTGTGTCTCTGTCTCTGTGTGTCTGTGTGTGTGTGTGTGTGTGTGTGTCTGTGTGTGTGTGTGTGTCTTAAGGATTAAGGGTTAATACAGGACTTCTTCACCTTACAAATGGTTGCCAAAAGCAAAAATGCTATGAAATGAATCATATTTTGTAAGAAAGTATGACTTTCTATAGCAAAACTGGCATTATTTTTGGATACAATATTTGTAAGAAACAAGTATTGGATTTCTTTCAGCAGTGTTATTTTTTTGTCCTTTTTTCTTTGCTGGGCAAAATGCAGCAGTACATAAGATTGTGTCTGTGTCTGTGTCTGTGACTGTGACTGTGTCTGTGTCTCTGTCTTTGTGTCTGTGTCTCTGTCTCTGTCTCTGTCTTTGTGTCTCTGTGTCTCTGTGTCTCTGTCTCTGTCTCTGTGTGTCTGTCTCTGTGTGTCTGTGTCTGTGTGTCTGTGTCTGTGTCTGTGTGTCTGTGTCTGTGGTTGAAAAAAGTGGAAATCAGGATTAGGCATAAAATAATATCTTGAGAATTATTCATACATGTGAAAATGTGCTGAGAATTGGACAAATTTGTGATCTGGCTCAGAGGAAGACAGGAATCATGTCTTTGTGGAGGTTGTCTTAAGTCTTAAGGATTAAGGGTTAATACAGGACTTCTTCACCTTACAAATGGTTGCCAAAAGCAAAAATGCTATGAAATGAATCATATTTTGTAAGAAAGTATGACTTTCTATAGCAAAACTGGCATTATTTTTGGATACAATATTTGTAAGAAACAAGTATTGGATTTCTTTCAGCAGTGTTATTTTTTTGTCCTTTTTTCTTTGCTGGGCAAAATGCAGCAGTACATAAGATTGTGTCTGTGTCTGTGACTGTGACTGTGACTGTGTCTCTGTCTTTGTGTCTGTGTCTCTGTCTCTGTCTCTGTCTTTGTGTGTTTGTGTCTCTGTGTCTCTGTGTCTCTGTGTCTCTGTCTCTGTCTCTGTCTCTGTCTCTGTGTGTCTGTGTCTGTGTGTCTGTGTGTCTGTGTCTCTGTCTCTGTCTCTGTGTGTCTGTCTCTGTGTGTCTGTCTCTGTGTGTCTGTGTCTGTGTGTCTGTGTCTGTGTCTGTGTCTCTGTCTCTGTGTCTGTGTCTGTGTCTGTGTGTCTGTGTGTCTCTGTCTCTGTCTCTGTCTCTGTGTCTCTGTGTCTCTGTGTCTCTGTCTCTGTCTCTGTCTCTGTCTCTGTCTCTGTCTCTCTGTCTCGGTCTCTGTCTCTGTCTCTCTGTCTCGGTCTCTGTGTCTCTGTGAGAGAGAAAACACCACCCTCTTAAGCAGTGCTCGACTAATCACTCTGACACTGGACTCAATGGCGGGGTTTATGGGGTCTGTCTTTCTCTCTGGACGTCCTGTCAGGTAAAGACTGAGAGTGTTTCACCAGAAGCTGCTCAAGAATCTCCATCTGTGAGAGCTAAAGGTCATTAAAGCCATTAAAACCAAATCAGTCAGAACTTTAAGACTGGTCTATATATATTACACATTTTGAGTGAAACAGGAATTTTTTTTGTTACAGTACATCAGAATTTGAATGGAATATGACAAGTGAGCTGTGATAATATTGGTTAATATTTTTCACCATCCACAGAGTTAGATAATTTCTGTTGTCTGATTATTTATTACAGAAATAGTACATTTTCTCTAGAATTACTTTCAAAATATTTTTTATAGTTTTGTATTTATTTTTTCGTTTTTATATTGAGCAGTCTACACAACACTTTTTTAGTTTTTCCATAATCCCTCACTGTAAAAAATGTTGTAAATAAAACAAAGATTATTTGAATGCATTTTACAAGAAAAAACTGTTTCAGTCTTTCTACTTCAAAATTTCAAGTTTAATTCAATGTGTTGATTAAAATTATTTGTGAAATTTACTAACTTAAGTTCACATCATCAGTGCTCCTGATCTTTTCTAATAGTTTTCTTATTAAACTAAATGTTTCAGAAATGTAAACATT
>NW_015511370.1:7452-10306 GCF_001515645.1 Sinocyclocheilus grahami | reverse complement strand
TTGTCAGGCCATTTGGTCCCCACATGGACAGACAAACAAGATCACGGCCACTCTGACCTGTGCTAACTGGACAATAGAGTCGGCCTTTCAGAGCAAGCCAGTGCTAATCTCTCCATGTGCCTGAAAGCTTGTCCAAACAAGAGGCGCTTTATTAAATCATAGGCTATTGAAACATCATTCCCAGGTCCACAGCCATATAACATCATTTCTCGCTCTATAAGCACTGTTTAGTTGAGCTCTATATTTCTTCAGCCACCCCATCATGCATCTCGACCTCCGTCGGCGTCTGGGAGGCATAAATGAATCCCTCGATGCCTCATAAGCTGCGGCGTAAGATTGCCTCAATCCGCAGGTGACCCGAGGCTAGTATTGTGCAATCGAATTGATAAGGCAGCCGAGTCAAAGGGGCAAACGTTCAGCCGTATTGATGGCGCCAACGCACTCTGTGTCTAATACAGCTGCTGTTTTTAAGAAATACCGCCACCGTGGGAGTCCTTCATGTCTGGCAGTAATGCATCTCATCGTCTGCTGTCATAATTCACTGTTGTGTCTCCACACGTAGAGGTTTTAATGCTGTACAGAGATAGTAAATTATTCTTCCTTTCTTCACGTAGAGCCCCATCTGCCACACGTTCTCATCGAAGACGGAGACATGACACCGGAGGAATATGATGAGCATCTGAAAGGACGGAGCGACTACATAAAGGCCACCAAGAAGGACTGCAGTAATGGAAAGACCGTGAGTGAGACGGTGAATGAGGGAATACAGAAAACAGACACAAAAACAGATGAAGTAGGCCATACAAGAACGAAAAATATCTAAACAAAGTAGTACAACACTAGGACGATTTTGTGGTGCTTTTTCAATATAATTGGTCAAATCTAGCAAAGGTTATTATTTTGCAGCCAGGATCATAAACTGCACAGGAAGTGGTGATTATTTGAAATAATGTTCTCAAGACGTGTTTTTGTGACTGAGACGTTCATAAGCAAACCAGCATGTAATATAACAGATTAAGATTTTTTCATGGAATGATTTTGTTCACTGACAAGAAGTACCAAAAACTATAGTCTTTGAACAAGAAAACCACAGTGCTTTTAGATATATAAACCTAGAGGAAAAAATAAAGAAATACATACATGAATAAATACATTTGTTAATAAATACCTCAATAAAACTGATGGTAATAGCTGTTAATAGAATAAAATAATTGTGATTTAATTATTTCCAACCAGTCAAATTCAGTAAATTGTAACTTATTTAATAATATTAATATTGACAAATGTAATTATGAATCAAATATTATTTATATGTTTTTAGCAAATATATTCAGTAACTTTTCATTTAAATTAAAAAATATATATATTTTTGCACCATGGTAAGAAGTCTTTTTGTGCTCAAATATTTGTTTGATTGTAAATACAGTAAAGAAAAAAACCTGCAATTTGTGAAATATTATTGCAATTTAAAATAACAATTTTATATTTTAATACATTTTAAAATGTAATTTGTTCCTGTGATGCAAAGCCGGATTTTCAGTAGTAATTTTATTTTTTTAAATAGAAAGTTCAAAAGAACAGTGTTTATTTAAAATAGGAATCTTTTGTAATATTATAAATGTCTTTACTGTCACTTTTGATAAATTTAATGCATCCTTGCGGAAACAAAAGTACACATTTTACTGACCCCAAAGTTTTAAATTGTAGTTACAGTATATATTCTTTCTGAACTTTTCCACACACCTCTTTGTCCCAGACTCCAGTCACGCTCTGAAATATTCAGGTTTTTAATGCCAAGCTGTTAGATTAAGCCTAATGACACTCGTACTGAAAATCAAGTGTGAAATCAAATTTAGTTTTAATGCAAAATCCCGTCAATTCTCGCTAATCGTCGCTTCAGGAAGTAGTTACATTAAGTGGGAATGCCAGCGCAGATCCATGTTTCTCAGCTGCGCAAAGCTTCAATTGCATCCTTAAGTGAGTGCTTTTCCTCAACAGGAGGGAGAGAACATTCAGCCCTAAAATCATCAGCAATGAATAGAAGTTTCTATGGAAACCATCAAAGGTCTTCAGTCCATAGTGTTTCAACCCACCATGTAGCAGAATAAGGGTTAACTTCACCTCCTTTGGTATGTGTGCTCCTGTAATTAAATCTTTAGAGCACGAGAGGGGAATCCGTGAACCATAAACGATTTTCAAAATTTTGATCTTGGCTCATAGTTTCACATGCTTATGAGTGTCTGGCTCTGATCATTTATTCACCCACGTTATTCTAAACTCGTATGACTTTCTTTCTCCTGATGAATGTTTTAGTCATTTTTATTTCATTCAATAATCAAGTAACTGATTATTGAATGAAACGTGTGTGTATGTAGAAGAAAGCTATTTCCTACAAAGGTTAATTTAGTAAGCGAGTCATGGAAACAGCAGATTTCTGAGAAGTAATTTCATGTACAATGGACTAACTAATTGAGACATGATGTAAAGTGGCTGAAATACATGGCTAATTTGAAATACTTTCTTCAGAGCAGTTCACAATAGGCTAATTGGCATCCTTCAGAAGAGCTTGAACTCACAGGATTCGAATATTTCCGCTGAAAGTTCACACTTAACCACCATACAATGAACTCTCAACCTTTCATTCAGTTTGCAGCAGTTTGCATACTCAACCTCCAGGTTATTATTACCCACATTCTTTGTGAGTTTTTTTTCTTCCCTTTTCTTTCTTTTTTCTTTCCTGGGTCATATTTCAATAAAAATATATCTAAATTATAATTTTTGTACATATAATTTATGTCATTAATGTATACAATCTATCTATCTATCTATCTATCTATTTGTCTGTCTGTCTGTC
>NW_015511370.1:0-363 GCF_001515645.1 Sinocyclocheilus grahami | reverse complement strand
GCGTTTTTCCCAAAGCAAGTTACATTGCATTTAAGGTGTATATTTGATCAGTTCATGCATTCCCTGGGAATCGAATCATGACCTTGGCGTTGCTAGTGCCGTGCTCTGCTGTATAATGTGCTGTTGCATTGTAATCTCAGATAATTGTTAGCGTCCATCAAATACGATTGTACTGTGTAATTAAAAGGTTGTGCTAATGTATTAATCTGAACATTTGGTGGATTTTTAGGACATTTGGAAAGTGTTCATCAACTCAAGATCTTGTTTATTTAATTTAATTTAATTTTTTACTGAACAGCACACATTGATTTATTCAACAAGGTCATGAAGCATTCACTAATGAGATTGGAAGCCATCTCTGAG
>NW_015511369.1:4191-10306 GCF_001515645.1 Sinocyclocheilus grahami | reverse complement strand
AGAATTATATTTTTTTATTCAGTGGCGGAAACGGGCTTCCATATATATATATATATTTGTTTTTGTTGTTAGAAAAATATTATATTCATTAGACTAAATGGAGTAACTCATAACTGTGAAATGTCTCGAGAATATTCTAATTATTTTGCCAAATCTTATAATATTTCCACTGTACTGTGCATGTATTAGACATTTCGGATATTAAAGTCCCTTAAAGAAGCCAGAGAATTGGAAATTAAATACCTCTCTTGTTACAAAATACTAATTATTGTTTGAGTATAAAAATGTCAAAACATATACTAATATGTTTCATACTTTAAATTGAGAGTTGTTTGAATACAAGTCATAAATTCTCTATAAAATTCAGTAAAGATCTTTCCAAATCAAAAGGATTGCAATATGCAACATTATTAAAAGATAAATATCACACGTCTGATCTCTCCAAATGAAGCAGATAAAGAAAGTCTATATTTAAGAGAAAATTAAATAATTCTTTTGCATGTTGTTACTCGGTTTTGTCTTACACCTTTAACCCTGTAATTATTCAGGGAGGGTAAGGATAGTCAAATCTAGCCTAAACCATAAAGCAGTCACCGCTCGTAGACTGAAGTCCTTCAGGAATGATGTAGAAGACTCTCTTGTGGTTGTTCTTGTCTGAGCCTCAGTTTCTAGTTAAAAGTAAAGTCTCACGGGAGGCAATAGGAACAATATAATCTCTTATTTTATTGGATACAAAGCAGCTAATGCCAACATAAAACAAAAAATCAGCTAAGTTACAAGTTGTATAATCAAACTCTAAGCAGCAATACTGGAGCTGCTGTTAAGTGCCCTCGTTAGGGTATCAGGTGTCCTTCACTCTTAATGCAGGCAGCATCTGAACAGTGCTTTACTCAGACCTTTTATACTTCTTTCTGTGTTACTCCAGTTACACATCAGTGTCTGTGACTCATGACGGATGTCCTTCCTCTGTCGCTTATGTTCTGTCTGTGTCTAGTAGTCTTCCTCTTCTTCATCGTAATCTTCGTCTGGCTCACCTGCGCTTGATGTTTCAACATGTTCTCTTCCTCATTGTCAAAATCAGATATCTAACTTTCACAGTTGTTGCTTATTCATCCTAACAAACACGTGCTGCAAGTGCAAACATTTTTATCTCAAAGCATATGGCATTAACATTAAAACAAGCAGATAACATTGAAACAGATAAATAGCAATATCATTATCCATATCCAAAACACTCCTTCTTGCTATTTTCTGTTCAATCTAACACTTTTATTACTCTTTCATTTTCATTTGCATATAGCTTTCAAAGGTTTTGGTCTTTTTATTGAACTTCATTAATCCAATGTATATCTGGGCCCGTATTCACAAAACATCTTAAGGCTAAAAGTACTCATAACTCACCGATTTAGGAGAAAATCTTAAAAATAATGGGTGTGTCAGTCCTAAAGACTCCTAAATTCAGAACTCCCAAATGTTTGTTCTAAGAGTATTTCACAAATCGTTAACGGCTGTTCTGTGTGGTAATATAGTACATCGGGCAGGACATCCATATGCTCTCCTAACATTCAACGACCTCAAATATGGCTTATCTGAAATATACTGAACAAAAATATAAACGCAACACTTTTGTTTTTGCCATGAAAAATGGGGGCAAAAACAAAAGTGTTGCGTTTATATTTTTGTTCAGTGTATGTTTGTAGTAGCAACTTTACATGTCAGCTCAATCTAATGTTAGCCTAGAAAAAACTGCGCAGATCACATGTTTGTGCGGAGTGTGAAAGCTGAACAGTAGCGCGCCTGGGCTACTGCAGGACAGATGGTGGCACCGGTGCGATCATTTGCTCTTAAAATACTTTGTCATTTTTAGTCATACAGATAAGAGTAATGCATCTTTTGTATCTGTAAAGACTCTACGTTTATTTGTGTGCACTCAGAATAACAATGAAACGTTGCACTTTTGTAAAATAATTAAAGAAAACAGGATGCACTTTCTGCCGCCTCGGACACTGTGAACGTGAGCGCGTCACTTCGAAACTCTGTTTATGCTTGCCTTATTACAGACATGAAAAATATATCTATAGAGAGTGAAACCTTTAAATGAACCAATTCAAACAGAAAACAAATATTCTCAGATTATGTAATCCGTATGAAACATGCATACAGGCACTGCGGTCAAGCAAGCCGCGTCTTGAAAATACACGGTCAAGACAGCCGGATTTTTTTTTGGCTGCGCGTCTAATCGCGCACTTATGGTATGGGTGCTGGGAGCGGTCAAAATGGATGTAAAGAAGCTGTCATAACGGCGTTTCCTTTATACTTTTGCTGATATTTTCAATAGATTGCTGTTCACGATGTTCATATATATACAGTGTGTGTGTGTTTGTATACACCTTTAAACTGATACTTGTTTACAGTGACCCTGACTATTACTGTATTAATTTTCAAGTTAAATCTATTGTACAATTTCTGTACAAATTAAAGGCAAATCAATCCAAAACTGCATTCTCACACTTTCTCATAAGAAGCACTTACTCGTAAAAAGCTTTCCTTAATAGGTTTGTCCATTCTTCCAATTGATTCAAGTTCACAATCACCCTGACTTTTACCGTAAAAATTGTCAAGTCATTTTACTGTATATTTTTGGAGAAAATGAATGACAAAATCACTCCAAAAAACTAAGTGCATTCTAACAGTTGCACCATTACCCATGTTCAAACACTCATAAAATTATTTCCTTTATAGGTTTGCTCTAAGTCATTTGCTACAAGTCATTTTACTGTATAGTTTTGGAGAAAATTAAAGGCAAATTCACCCCAAGCATCTGAGTGCATAAGCACTTTTACATCATGTCACATTTTCAAACCCTCATAAAAATCTTTACAGGTTTGCTCGTTCATTCAGTTGATTCCTGTTCACAGTGTCCCTGGCTATTACTGTATTCATTTTCAAGTCATTTTACTGTATAGTTTTGGAGAAAATTAATGGCAAATTCACCCCAAGCATCTGAGTGCATAAGCACTTTTACATCATGTCTCATTTTCAAACACTCATTTTTTTTTATGAAAAATCTTTCCTTTATAGGTTTACTTGTTCTTTCAATTGATTCCTGTTCACAGTCACCCTGGCTATTACTGTATTTATTTTCAAATAATAATTAATAAGTAATTAAGAGCACAAAAAGAAGTCTGGAAAGTTCTATTTGATGACATTTAAAATATGACCTGGCTAAACTAATTTAGCTCTTGCATCCTGTTAAATGCCCTAATTTGGAGCATATACTGTACCTTATCTTTTGAGTTCAAAAACACATAGTAAGTATTATATAACAAACATTATTTGCTAGTATTATTATTATTAGTCTATTATTTGTTCAGTGTGAATTGTAGAAAACAGTCATGTTCATGTTTTGATGGGGAAAAATTGTTGAGGTTTCCTTGACTTTATTTTTATGTGTTTGTTTGTTGTTGGGTTTTTTTTTGTTTGTTTTTTTACAGAAAGCTTGTAACGAATTATAGTCCTCATGCCTCTGCAGAACTCCTTGGTGTCATTCTGCCACAGCCTGTGCTGCAACTTAATCCTATAATAATTTTATGATAATAATAATAATGCATTTTATTAGGCACAGGGGCGGATCTAGAAAATAATTTTAGGGTGGCATGAGGTCTATGAGGGGTGGCAACACCAAAGCAAGCCACCATGCATAGTTTTTGGGTATTTATGGTCTGACATACACAGGTTTTACAAAAGTGTTTACAAATATTGTATTACTATTAAGTAATTATCTATAAACGAAAAATAAAATAACAACATTTCAATATCCATCATGGCACCAAGTCAATACACAATATAAAAAATTTCAACAGGTTATAAATGTTTCTGAGCTTGTATCACTAAAGAAGACATACGGTTCTATTAAAATGGCATAGTCTACTTAGATGGTATAATCACGTTTAAGAGCAACAAAAACTTTTGAATTTCCTAACATTAGAAAGAAATATAATAATATTAAAGCACTGAAACGGTTTGATTTTCTGTTATTAACAGAGGTGGGAATGTCTGCAATCACCCAGAACAAACTCTATCAACCATATACTCTAGAAACACCCCAGCAACTGCATAGCAAGAGCCTAGCAACCACCCAGAATATCCTAGCAACCAACTAGCAACATCTAACGGACCAAACCATTTACGTTTTTTAAACAATACTGTAAGACAAGCCAGCATAAATTTGTCTTTCAAACGTTTCAGTCTAGTTATTACAGTTTTTCTTACAGGTTTTTTTTTAACTGCTTACACACATTTTCCAAACTTTGCCTCTTTTTTCCAAACTTTACACACAAATCCAAGAATTGCACACACAAAATGCAAAATGCCTCACATCTCTTGCAAAATGAAGCACTGCATTCAAAATATAACAAACACATCTCAAAAGCAATCATTTGCAAACACCTTTGCCATAATATTCATTTCTGTTAGATTTTTGTGTGTTTCATAGAGAATTGTGTGTTGTGTTTTGCAAAAAGTGTTTTATGAAATTGAAAACTGAGTCAAAGGCTGAGAATTAGTGTATGGCTTTGCGGATTTGGTGTGTGCTTCTGCTGTTTGAGTGTCAGCTTTCAGAAACTGTGTGACAAGTACAGATTGTGTGAGTAAGCAGCTGAAAAAAACTGCAAATGCTTACAATTCAAATACACAGCTGACTTTCCTGCCCAGTGAACACTGAGATCAATATCACTGTAACACAAAACTCTTACTAGGATTCAGGATTTTTTTGCAGCTCAATGTCTATTACAGTGTACATAAATTAAATTACAGATAAAGATATATAATTCAGCAATGAACTTTTGGGGAAAATAATATGTTCATTTTACTACTGTAAAGTCATCTTGCAATAGATGAAAATCAATAGAAAAGTTAAAATACCAAAGAATTGTATGACCTTGGCATGCACCACAATACAGTACACTAAAAATAAAATTAAAAAAGTAAATTTAGCATCCTCTGCACATTTGGCCAAATGTCATTACAGTATACAGTGCAATAGCAGTTTCTTGCTCTCCTGACACAAGACTATATCTCTAGGCAGTCATTTCTCACTTCTTCAAAAATGCAGTACACTTAAACAAATGGTTACAAATAAAATTTGACAGTCACACGCTTGAAGGTGTACAACATGTGCTACATTTTACTGTACATATAGAATAGTGAAATGTCCACGATCTAATGTACTGGTACTGTACTGTAATTATACTGTATGTGTAAGTATAAAACCCCTGTAGATGATTGGCTCAGCTCTATCCTCTCTCCGTTGTTAGGACACAGAGATGGCAATACGACTTGATTCTTACCTAACTCTGCTATTAGTTTCAGTGATCGGCATCTTCTTATTGATTTCATGTTATTGTTAGGGCTTATATTCATGATGAAAGTGAAGCGAGCGGTCGGAGAATCGGATCACCAAACAATTACACGATGAATCCCAGACATATCCGGATGAGATTAGATTTCTCAGAGAGTTACCTGAAAAGCAGTAATTATCTGATTCACGAACAAATGTAAAAACAATTTGTTAGTGAACTGGGCCGCGCTTTGTGGTTTTGACTCAAAAAGAACCGTTTCTTAAGAGTCATTTGTTAATGAAGCTGACCTCACTGGCACGCTGCGTGCTCGTGCAACCATCGTGCACAGACAGTTTATTAAAAGACTGTTTTTGCCATTATTTTGCGTTACGCTGCCATCGCCGCGGCTGAAAAGTGGCACATGAAACACATTTATATTTTATTCTGTGATAATTCTGCGGTGGCAGGTGGGGTGGCACAGCTTTTTCTTACGGTGGCAGTTGCCACCCCTGATTAGGCACCTTTCAAGACTGAATGGCACCTTAAAATAACAGTAGGCTATTGATTGATTGACTGCAATACAACCTAATGGAATTTAAACAAGAGTTTTATTAAGACTGAAATACAGAAATAAGTTGTGATAGGGATTATGTAACCTGTGTTATGACATTTCACAGACACAAATGCAAATATGTAATTTTTTTATGCAATTAAGCAAAAGCCTAATACAGTATGAGATGATGATTTTAGGTGTATGCATCAGTGTGCAGAAGACA
>NW_015511369.1:2057-2558 GCF_001515645.1 Sinocyclocheilus grahami | reverse complement strand
GAGGAGATTGTAATGGTCACGTCTGCTGATGAAATAATCGCCATCGGGAGACTTTTGACAGCTTCTTTACATCCATTTTGACCGCTCCCAGCACCCATACTGTAAGTGCGCGATTAGATGCGCAGCGAAAAAAAAGTGCGGCTGGCTTGACCGCAATGCAGATAAAGCACTGAGAGACTTGTAATATGGATAAGATAAGTTACCTGAGGTGTCGTTGGTCTTTAAAGATTCCCAGTGTCGTTGTTCTTTAAAGATCCCCAGTAGACAGGCTCACTCCAGTCGCTCCAAAACATGGACTCTCCGCAGGATGACTCTATTCGAGCCCTGACCTGGAACTCATAGCTATTTTCTGAGAGAAAAGGCAAACTGAAGGAGGTCATGGGGCCTGGAGTGGTGTTCTAGGGTAGAGAGATGTAAACTTTGCCATTTTGTGTTTGGTTGTCAGACGATCACAAATTGAGAATGCATTACAATGACAATTTGTACAACATGGTCTTCGAA
>NW_015511369.1:0-1675 GCF_001515645.1 Sinocyclocheilus grahami | reverse complement strand
TCAAATCGAAGAAGGCGGGATTTACTGTTCACAGAAGCTGAGCGGTGCGCCACTTGAATGCGAGCTGAGGTAAGATGTGAGCAGCTGAATGGCGAGACAATTCAGCAATATTTGCCAACTCTGTTTACGATAAAAAAATGTTAAACGACAAACATTACTTTTCAGGCATACAAACTACTACTGGCCTTTTCGAATTTCTTAATGCCTTTTATGTTATTTGTCACAATATAAGATAGGAGTGAATGTTTGTAAATCTGTATTCAGGCTTTCTTCTGTAATTTCACTGTAAAAAAAATCATTCTCAAATTTACTCTGTCTAGAACATTGTAAATGTGAAGATTTTCGCTTTCAAGTGCCGTGATTAGGAAAGTAGAATATAGCCTATTATCTAATAACAATATTATTTGCTATTTCACGTGCATTACACACTGGCGGTCAAATGTTTGAAATAATTAAGACTTTTTATTTATTCATTTATTTTCTGAAAGAAGACTACATTTATTTGATCAAAAATACAATAAATATTAATATTATGAAATAGGGAATATTATACTTAAAAAAGTGGTTTTCTATTAAATACATTTTAAAATTTAATTTATTTCTGATTAAATCTGTATTTTCAGCATCATTACTCCAGTCTTTAGAGTCACATGATCCTTCAGAAATCTTCTAATATGCTGTTTTGCTGCGTAATTATTATCAGTTATTATTTGTGATCAATTATTACTAATGGTTCTTATTATTATCAATAGGCCTACTGAAAACTGCTTTTGCTTAATATTTTTGTGGAAACTTTAACTTTTTCAGGATTATTTGGTAAATACAGAGTTAAAGAACAACATTTATTTGAAATATAAATAATATGTAATAAGTAGCCTATAAATATCTTTACTGACACTTAAATTAATTTAATGCAACCTTGTTAAATAAAAGTATTAATTTATATAGGCTATGTTTTCAAACTTACCCATAAAAATATGAAGCAGCACAACTGTTTTCAACATTGAAAATAATCAGAAATGTTTCTTGAGCAGCAAATCAGCATATTATACTGATTTCCGAGGACCAATAAAAAGGTACATAAAATCAGTCCACATTCTGCAAAACATTCCAAGTCTTAAAATTTGTCTAAATTATTTACTATTGGTCATATACACCAGGAAAGACAAATGATAATGTAAAGAAGTATGCCCGTCATTCATTAATGCTAATGAAATAAGAATTTCAATTAAAAATAATAATTATAATTATAATGCTCTGTCATAATGAGCTGGTGGGTTTGGTGTAGTGTGTTGCGGATCGGGTGTAGTGGGCCGCTCTGTGCCAGAAAATCCGGGACCACTTTTTAACCCCAGTCCGCCCCTGCACCCAGTCGATATGTACGTTTAAAACCCTGATTTAAAGACTTGCAATAGATGCTTCGGTGTTGTTTGGAGATGAAAAAAGAGGAAAAGGAGCTTTCAAGCATCACAACAATAATAGTTTAGTACAGCTTTGCATTTTATTTTCGTACATAAGAATGTGTCCTGTTTATTTATTTTTTGTTTCTGAGCAAAAAATTGTGACTATCATACATTTTACCACGATTTACAGAAAAAAAAGCCATTCAGTGTAACAATAGTCTAAATATCAAAAAATATATCTTGTCTGGCACATTTAGATCAAGAACCCTTAG
>NW_015511368.1:29151-29534 GCF_001515645.1 Sinocyclocheilus grahami | reverse complement strand
AAAAAAACACAAAACATTGTATATCTGAATGATATTTAGCCCACCGCTAACGTTATACCATGCTAAAACATTCCATACGTTTTCAACCGTCATCGGCACAGTATTTGTAGAAAAGGCGAAAGAACAAGAATAATAACATATACTAGTGGATGCTTACTATTTATATAAGCAAATAACCACTAAAAGCAAACAAAGTTGAAAATTGTAGCTAGTGTTTGTTTCCACACGGAACGTTTTGAAGGGCGTACACTGACGTGTCAAAAATTCTTGCAGATTTGCCTGCTTCGTAATCGATCCATAATACGATTTTCCCCTTGACGTTTGTTTGCCTTCGTTCTTGTATATTAATGTTTCTTTTCTGGAGAACAAAAGATGATCAGAGG
>NW_015511368.1:27071-27685 GCF_001515645.1 Sinocyclocheilus grahami | reverse complement strand
GATCTTCTCTGTCTTTGCACTGTACTACATCAACAAAGTGTCAGCCGCTCTTTACCAGGCTGTACCTGCTCCAACTCCCGCCAAACCCACCAGCAAAGCCAAAAGGAAGAACTGAAGTTCTTACCTCATCCTGTATTATCACAGTCACCCATTCAGCTTCCAGATCACAGTGTGCTGAAGCTACACAATCTGATGTGTTTGCCAACAGCAGACCTTTTTTGTCCATTCCATTCACACTGAAAGATAACTAAACACATTTGGTCATACCAGTCATGTTGTTGTTTTTTTGGTTCTGTTTACAATATATTTTGTTTAAGGGGTTTGTTATTAAAAGTTAATGAAAGAATACATGTGTCATTTTGCTTATTTTCCTAGATGACTAAAGGTGCAGTCACATTTATCGTTACTCAGCAAAATGTCACAGACAATATCCAGTCAGAAATAGGAATCTGTTAAATCGGGAGACTCGTATGGATGTGTAAAAGCTTCCCATGCAGACATGGAGCTAACTTTTGTGACCGCACCTTAACCCGCAAAGTGTTTTCATCGCTCTGGGTTCTCCACCCATTATGTATGCTAAACTGTGTTGGCTAAGTGCCTAAGGCCTCACAATG
>NW_015511368.1:9302-10307 GCF_001515645.1 Sinocyclocheilus grahami | reverse complement strand
ACAAAAATGTCCCATTTCTTAGAAAGATGGCGTGCGTTCGTGTGTTAAATAACAGCCACATGCAAATCACGGATAATGTGCAAATATGTGGTTTTGACGATGCAGATGTAGCTACTTACGCTGATGCGCACGAGAGCGTCCATTATGGATGTAAAGGTTTGCAACTCCGCATCTGCCATTGCTGGAACTATGCCGGTGGTTAAATTAATTTCAAATGAAATAACGCTATTAGCGAGCGCCCTTTTCTATTTATAGAATCATTCAAAACAACTAACAGCTTATTAAGATCAGGACACCGCGAAATAAACCGAAATGGTGGTACCTGCGACTGAAATTGACGGCTATTTATAGTTATAAGACGAGCCTTTAAGTTATGATAGTATGTGTGTATAATAGGCTATATATCTGAGAGGTCCAATTTAACGCAGTCCATGTTGATTTAGGGGTTTTCCAACAGTGCTTGTTGGGGTCTGTTCTGACGGATGTTGAGCCATCCATGTAGTCGATGGATGTTGTGAGATGTTCGGGGGGAGATCTCTAAAGAGCATGCGCAGGGGGGATGCTGAGCGCACGCACGGTCAAGGGTGGAACAATAAAATAGGCTATAGTAATACTAATATCATATAAAATATAATATAATATAATAGCGTTCATTTTTAAAACGTGTGTATATTGCCGCTTTGCTATTATAGTTGTTAAATATATACATGTGCACACTGTTTGTTTGTACGTGTTTCAAGACAATTATCTTCTAAAGGCTAAAAACACACGAAAAATCCATTCCAGGGACTGCTCGCTTCTGTCCACTAGGTGGCGCTGTAGGGTTGAGGAGGGGCACGTCGCGTGCTCCAGCGTCATCTTTGCTCTGCTGGCCCTGGGACTGAAAAGAGAGCAGTTCAATCTGTCTTTACCTTGCTGCTGTCAAATATGGGTGAGTGTAGCTTTTATATGAGTTATTCGGGATAAATCATGTTCTGTCGGCTAGTTTGCGCGCATGAATATGAA
>NW_015511368.1:7442-7873 GCF_001515645.1 Sinocyclocheilus grahami | reverse complement strand
GCATATTAAAATGATTCCTGAAGGATCATGTGACACTGAAGACTGAAGTAACGGCTGCTGAAAATGAAAACGGGAATAAATAATATTTTAAAATACATTAAAACAGCAAAACTGTTATTTTAACTGTAATAACTATAATATTTCACAATACTACTGTTTTTGTGATCAAATAAATGCAATCCTGAAAAGCATAAGATACTTATAAAATCTCACCAACCCCAAACTTTTGAACAGTGGCGTTTTAATAATGAACAAATTATGCAAATTTGTTATACAAATTAATTCAGATTCTGACTGATTTTATTAAGAATTAATATCTGTACTTGTCTGAAAAAGATTTCATCTCTCCTTAGTTGTCTTATGCCTGTGCCTCTCTCTGTTTGCATCTGGTTTGGTGCATCGCGTGTGTGTGACAACATGGTAAGTCGGAC
>NW_015511368.1:0-913 GCF_001515645.1 Sinocyclocheilus grahami | reverse complement strand
AAAACCAGTGAAGAGACTCATTGGGAGGTTGATGTCTCTTTACAGTGAGTCTTCAGGTGGTTCTTGTTCTGATAGGAGAAAGGAGAAAAACACAGGAGAAATGGTTAAGTGATGCTCCATCACATTGCAGTCCTGTGGCATCTGCTCCTTCAACACAGTGCTTCTTTAGTAGCTAAGACGTTTAAGTATAAAATACAGTAATAATGTACAGGTTTACTGTAATTACTTCTATAATATAGTAGTGGTATATAATCCATTTTTGGACATTTAGCCTAGCATGATTCTGAAATGAAAACTGCTCACCTATATTAAACTTTTCATTCTCACTTTGGTCCATCTGCATCCTTTGCAATATATCTAAATCTATTTAATAACTCCCCACCAGCAAAATCACTTTTAAATTACACAAGGATGGATGAAACTGCATGAAGAGAATGAATAACATCCCGTAAATCTACTAATTAAGTGAGGAATAATCTAATAATCATGCACAGGGTAATGTGATTAGCTGTGCTGATAATATACTATTTTGTTCTATAAATGTCTTACCTTTTAAAAGTATTTTCTGCTGCATCTCTACGGCGCTGATAGTATGGGCGCTAACTTCCGGGAACTATTGAGCGGCTCCACGATCCGCCATTGCTGTAAAAAAAAAAAACTGGTCCATTGGAGTGAACGGAGTTGTCACAACTCTCTCTCTCTACAGCTCTGACTCAGATGTAACGCTAACATATCAATATTTTATGCATTCCTTTGTGTGTTATGGCCTATCTGTAGTGGAGCATAATTTTCACGATTTGTACCCTCACTGGACCTCATGCACAAGCTATGTTTACATAGTATATATATGTATAATAAAATGTACATATAAACTTTTAGGATCTAGAGTTTAAAATGATAGTTAACCCGATGA
>NW_015511367.1:0-10307 GCF_001515645.1 Sinocyclocheilus grahami | reverse complement strand
CACGAAAGAGCATATCACATTGCTTGAATGGCTCAAAACACTTTAATGTTTAAACTGGCAAGGCTTAAAACACGTGAGAATGATAAACTTTCTTGAGGAAGCAGCACCCGGTCATTCAGATATGTGGTTCGATTTAGCGTCCTGTAGTTTAAAGAGTTTTTTTTTTTAGCCAAGAAAGATAAACAATGATAACACTCAAAACTGCTCAAATAAAATATGGTGAATATGTATGTCCATAACATCAAATGTAATTGTTTCTTAACTGTAAGCAAACTTCAAACCTGACCCATATTTGAAAGCTTCAGCACAGTTGTAGATTGTCAGTTAATATGGACTAAAATGTTGTTCTGTTCTTCCCCTAAAGCTGTTGTATTGCTTCAGAAATCCTGAAATATACAGCACAAGCCATTTAGACTTTGATATTAATATATGTTGTCCTAGTCACTGCTGTTAAATGTGAAAACGATAAATGTGCAGATTCTTCAAATAACAACATACAGGCATAGATTGACCATTTTTGGGTCCTTTAACCACATTGGAGTTTAAGATCTTTTAAAACAGACACATATATCTTCACTGATCTATCAAAAGTGGATTATATTGGATTTATATCAAACAACCAGCACCCGTGGTTTCTCTATAATGACTTGAAGGTTACCTTCCCACTGATCCCATATCAGTGCTAAACACAGTGCAGCTCTTACATTAGGAGGTTTTGTGTTCTGTGGTTACTGTATGACAGCCTACCCAGAAACCACAACTTAACTATTTTTCTGCTGATATTTTGTCTACTACATGCAGCCAATGTCTAGATGAATATCACTTCAAACTGCATGTTCAGGCACAGATGTTCTTTGTCAGTTTAACACAAAGTTTTACACTCACTATTTTATACACACACACACAGGTTTGTTTTTATGGTTTATGGGGACTCTCCATAGGCGTAATGGTTTTTATACTGTACAAACCATATATTCTATTGCCCTACACCAACCCTACCCCTAAACCTACCCCTCACAGGAAACTTTCTGCATTTTTAGATTTTCAAAAAAACTCATTCTGAATTATTCATAAGTCTTTTGAATTACGGGGACACTGAAAATGTCCTCATAAATCACCTTCTCATTGTAATACCTATGTCATACCCATGTTATTATACAAATGTGTGTCCTCATAAACAACATAAACATGCACACAGATACACACACAAACAAACAGATTGAGTCCAGTTTCTAATCTGTTTGTGCAATTATTGATGTTTTGTGTGATTTTCCCACACTTTTTTTTCTTATACAAATGCTTTTGCTTTATCTCATAATTGTTTTTCTTCTTTTTTTCTAATACAAATGTTTTTGCTTCATCTCACATAATTGTGTTTTTCTTTTTTTTCATCCTGAAGCATTTTGGAAGGTTAAGCTTTAGATTCAGCTTAATTAGTCTCTGGTTCAGCTAGTATGCTCTTGGCGGTCTCATCAGGCCACACAGTGATGTTGAGCTGGCGTGGGGTCAATACGAATCTGATTGTTTTCGACCAGTTGAGTCAGTGGGAAGCTGGAGTGATGGTACTGATGGATTTCTAATGTCCTTTTTGGACATTTTACATAATACCTAGCCAACTTTGTGATTTGCGTAAACACCATATAATCTTTCACAAAGACAGAAGACTTAAAGGGATGGTTCTTCCAAAACAAACTGACATTTAATTTATTATTTAGCAAAAATCCTGAACATGTGTGCACTTGTGTTTTCCTGGCCAAGCCAGAGTGAACCACTACTCTCACGTATCTGCAAACGGCCAGGTCAGGATTTCACTAAATAATACATTAAATTTCAGTTTGTTTTTCATTGTGTGCATTCACATGAAATATACAGCAAGAGTAAGATGGGAGTATGTCGATACCGTTTTGGTCTCTGTTCACTGCCATTATATGTTTGAACATGAGAAGGACATTCTTTTTTAAATATCTCCTTTTGTGATCCGAAAAAGAAAGGCATTATGCATTAGAACAACTACAAGGTGAGTAAATACTGTAATGACTGAATTTTCATTTTTAGATGAAAATTCAGTCATTTTAGTCTGACCTCAAAAAAAGAAAAAGGGTTTTAATGACTTATCCTCAACTTCAGTTTCATCACAATGCAATTGACTAATTATTCTACAAATGTCAATAAATCTTTCCACTTGGGTTTATTTTATTCCAAAATGTGTACAAAGTGCATTCTGTGGTGAAAGATGTGCTACACTCCAAACACACATTGCCATTAACAAAAAGTTGTGCCCAAATGAGTCAAACTTCTCTATTGAAAGAAACTGTACATTAACATTTACTTCTATTAAAAATTAAAATTATTAAAGAACATCAATTTGTGCCAACAATACAATAATTCAACACCAGAACAACATGAATGGCTCCAACATGGATTGTGGATAGATTAGTAGTTCATGTAAATCATGTTAATGAGACTATTCAGAATTGGAGGCTGTGCAGCCTGTTCTCATGAATACGACATGCTTTATAAGAACATTTAGGACCGTTAGGCATGGATTTTTCTAGTGTAGTAACGGGGGCTGATCTCCAAGCAGGTAAATTGTATTTTAAAACTGCAGCCCTGGGCTGACTGTATGGAAAGGCTTTTGAAACAATTTACTGCATCTCAACATCAATGAAAAGACGGAGATTCTGGCAGATAAAAGCACTGTCAATACAGTGTGTATCAGACACTTCCTTTAAAGTAATGAGTACATGTTTTATCAGGTCCAGCATTTTTAGAGATCAGTCAGAGAGATTTAGAAAGAGAAAGCGTGTCAGAAGAGGGGAATCAGACCTGGTGAGGGAAAAGTAAAAACTTTAGAAATAATCAAAGAAAAGCTGCATACTAAGCGAGGCAGCACAGAGTGCTCAATACAGCTTGTTTTTTAGTCTCTTTTCCTCACCAAGGCTGCATTTATTTGATTAAAAAAAACTATTATTACAATTTAATTAACAATGTATTGCATGCAGACACGCACCGGCCTGACCTGTGGCCGCGTAGACCTTGCCCACCAGCGCTGATGGTGTACACAGCGGCTTGGAGGGCAGTGCCGGAGCCTTTAAGGACGATGCCATGCCTGGGGACAGATAGCTGGCTAGCATCTGTTCAACCTGGGGCATCACCCTATAGCCACGCTCAGTCAACCCCGCCACATTCCCATAATAATCAGAGACAGGGATGAAGAGACGGCCCGAAAAAGGCCTGCCCCATGACCTCGACACCTCAGTGTGAAGGTCGGGGAAAAATGGCAGGCTCCGACATGGAGGTGGTGGCGTCGCGTGCAGGAAGCGTTCATCTAACTTGCTTCACTGCGGCTCAGCCTGCTTCTCGGCAGGCCAATCGATCTTTAATTTGGCCACGGCGTGAGTAAGCACCTCCACTAGCTCCTCATACTGGGGCGATTGAGGGGGCGAAACCTCTTCGACGCCCTCTGTCAACCTCCTCGGAGAAAGACAGGTGGAGCGTCGAGCCCTCACCCCAGGAGGAAGTAGCCGCAGAACGGGCTTCTGAACCCAGAGATCGGGCGCTGGATCTAGCGGGTGAGGAAGGAGATAGGGACTTGCCCGTCTCCATTCCCTCCGCCAGATCCAATTGCATACCCCACGAATGCAGCCGCAGCTCTGCTCCGCCTCGACGGAAGCGGGGCCAGCACCGCGAGGAACGCTGGCGAAGGCTCCCTCCTGGAAGAGAGCCCTCCGGGAGCGAAGCAAGCAAACCACGCACAGGCTGTGGGTATCCCCACCCGTGATGTAACGTGGGCAGGGAGGAACACACAACCTATAACGTGGCTTGCTCTCGCACTTGGAATGCTTTGTCTTAGCGTGAGCCTTAGACATAGCTGGAGCTTATGAACTTATTCACAATTGACAGACAACAATAAATATGACTGACACACACAGAGCGCTTCGCTGAATGACAGAAAGCTGACGCCGGCTCCGCCGCACATGCTTTTATAGCTTCCTGGTCATGACGTCACCCGCCCATGACGTCTCGCTCAGCTATTGGACTGATTTCACATGTGAGTCAGAGTGTGGTCACAGAAGGCGTTCCCGAAGCGTTCTCCGATGCAGCTCGAGTTCCTGAAGAGGAACTACTTTTACTGACTACTATACTTTACTACCATTATCTAATGCACATGCTCTAAATTGTCCTTCAGTTCACTGAACTGAATTACCTGGAAATTAAATTAAACCAAACCTAATTTCCAGGAGCAGCGCTGACTACCTCAAGAAAGTACAGGATCAGTGATTGCAAACACAGACATACACACATCCATACACAACTGCACACTAATTAGCTTGTGATGTGTCTTTGCTAGCAGAGTAATGACACGTTTTTGTTAAATCGCAGACCCACAGCATAAGGCAAAATTCACATCACATTTTCCTCAGAACCAAAATGTATAGCACATAACATTTGCGTTCAACTCTACATCTGTTCCTGAAGGCAAAAATTACTGGTTAAGCTGTGGATTAGAAATCATTAGTGAAACTGCGCAATTAGAGGGCTGGCATTTCATTCGACTGGTACACCAAATCTCACTAAATATGGTAATAATTTACTAGCAGTTGGAAGTGGTTTATTGATTTAGGTGTTGATGTAGATGTGTTTCTGCTGTCCATTTGTGTACTTATGAATATTCCTATTTGTTTAATTAGTGTAACTGGGCAGCAGGGAAGAGAGTCAGGGCCAAAATCGAGAGAGGCTAAAGCCTGTGTTTTATTGGATTTAATTTATATTATTTTATATTTTGCCAGTTGTATATTTAAGGCATACAGGGTGAGAGAGTGCACACAAATTTCACTGCCAAAAGCACCACAACCACAAACACAACAAACCCTATTTTATACTGATTTGGCCTCTAAAAGATAAAAACAGACCCAGTAGGTTTACTTCTGCAAATGAATTAATTCAAAGTAATAATTCCTGTATTATGTAGAACTAGACTTGCATTTCCAGCAGCAAAATTGTGTTAATGTCGTCAATAAATTTAGGTTTTAATATTTAGTTATGTATACATTTTAAAAAATCCATAAAAAAAAGACAAATTGCACTTCAGTATGCACATATTAAAATGATATCATCAATGTCAAGTAAACTTTGAATGTACAAGTGCTAGACTTGAAGTATAAACATGCAAACATGAACAAAAAACTTTGAATTGAGTCTGATCACTGCTGAAAATAGAAGAAAGCATTAAATGAATTTCAATATAGTGCAGCTTTTTACATTACAGCAGACAAAATTTGCCATTAACTAAAGTTATGAATATTCATGATGCACATCTGTATTAGACTGTGCAGGTTCTGCCAACAGAGGTCACACACAAAACTAAAATAATTTCTCACCAAGCTCAGCCAAACTGACTTTCACCATGATAGCTCAAAGGTCAACAGCAGATTTCATCCATCTTTTACAAGCAGACTGGACCGTCAGGTTTCTGTGTGTGTTTGTATGCACATAAACACATTTCCAATTCCATCTGAGCATAATCAACAAAACAAGATAGTACCAGTTCAGAATATTTCTTAGTCAGATAATCTGATTGATTCCACATACACTGATTCAGTCATCTTTTATACATGCAAGCCCAATTAGATGACAGATTAGTCAGAGCTCATTCTGTATACAGCTTTCCATATAGCCATTAAGTTCACGTAAGTGGGTAACCATAGAAACAATATGGCTGCTTGACAAATTACCATTGACAACACATTATTTAACATTTTATTTGAGCTTTACATATGACAAGTTGAATCAATCCTCAAAGGAACAACTTCATCACAAGCAGTAAGACATGACATAGCCTTCTGTAAAAATACAGTCCTTTAGAGAAATATACTTGTGTTTCACTAATTAAACTGAAAAAAAAAGTCATAAAACGATATTGAAGTGAATTATTTTTCATTACATTTCTGACAAGATGTCAAATTGCGGTCTATGTGGCGACTACAGTGGTCAAACAGAGGAAATATTGAAAAATTATGTGGATGTGTGCATGTGATCTACTTTGGCTGAGAAACTCTTGGCACCCTGAACAAACTTCGCACATTTCCTCTCACGCAATGTGTGTGATTGAACGATGGCGCTGTTTTAACGTTCAAAGAATAACAAACAAGAGGAAATGTTTCACTACACCTCTGTATCACCATAATGACATGAAAAACACTGCTGCCCATCCGTTCAGTGTGTGTATGTGTGTAAAGTCAAGAGCTCTTCTACAGAACCATTAAAAATGCTTGTTTCACATAACAAATAAATACAAACATTACGAATAACAGCGTTTTTAAATGAAGAGTAATCAAATCATAGCTAAACTTTAAAGATGGCTTTGATCCAAACATATTTAAAACACACCTTAAACTAAAAAGTGAGCTGCTTACCTTAAAGAAATTCAAATCTGCGCCGGGCATTGACCTTGACTAGTTGAGCCAAATAACGCAATTTGTCTCAAAGCAGCCGAAGGGGAAAGTGTGTGAGAGAGTGTATGTGTGTGTGTGTGTGTGTGTGTGTGTTCGCCCAGAGACGCAAGTCACACATAACTCACTCATCTTGTTCATATAACAACTTTGGGTGTTACCTCAGAAACACAAGCCTTGAATTTTTAATTCATCAGTTTCCTAAAACACAGTCTAATCCATATCCTTGATTTATGTCATTTCACCTCTCACTTAAATGAAGGAATGATCAAAAAGTTGTAGATGGTAATTTAGGTGCTTAATGAACTCATTTACCGCATTGTTAGGCACAATAAAAGCAGGTTGTTCCACAATTACTGCTGTTAATGCAGTTGAGGAAAGGTTTCAGAGGTTACTGGGAAATTAGACTCTGACAGGCAAAATGATTAGACATGCTAGAGATTACCTGTCTCTGTTTTTCACTCTTTATCTGTGTGGTGTCAGTGTTCTGGCACGTTGTGCTGCTATGCTGCTGATGAACCAACACATGTTGACCTTTTTCCCCTCAATCTCATCTGTCCTGTCTAGTATTACCTACAATTGGAGAAGGAGAAAGAAAGCGAGGAGAGCAATAGTTTTCATTCTGGAATCAAGATTACTTTATGACATCACAGATATAAGGGCTCTTCTCCACATGTACTTAACCCTTGATGGTACGCATTATGTTATGTTAGAATTTATTTTTTAAATATAAACATTCTTTAAAGTGGAAACATTTTTTTTTTAAATACTGACATCAACATTTAAATTGTTATATACTGTAGAAACAATTTGATTATTTTTGTATAAATATTGTATTATTCAATTATTTTTATAAAAAAAAAAGGAAATTATCGCAGTTCCGCTGTGGTAAAGCAATGCCCTATAAAAAACTTTTTTCTTAATATTCTGACAATGTTAGACAAAATTGATCTGTGAAAAAAATAAGTAATTAATTAAATATGTAAGAGAAAAACATACAGAAATGCGTTTTATAGCACAATTTGAAGAGCATAATCTTAATGAGAGAAAAAAAAACATTTTCTTCAACTGCCCTTTTAATTAAAACAAATGCAATTTATTATATTTTATATATTTTTATATTTATTTTTATAAATTCAATTTTCTCTTGTGGACTATATGTATAAGCATCTTTTATGTTAAATATATTATTCAGGTCAGTGCTAAATAAAAAAAAACATGCATTTTGTATGATCCCTCTTATTTTGGTAAAATAATTAACATTTTGCTGATACTGCAAAGGGTATGTAAAATTTGGACCACAACTATATTATTCTTAGACAATTAAGGAAAATTCAGTCTGCAGAAATAGTTAAGAAAAAAAAATGTCCTTGGTGTTCTGTTCATTCAGCTAATCACACATTGACATACATTTTTGAAAAATTGTCCAGTAAAAAAAAAAAAAGGTTAGTCTTAGTGGTTTGGTGCAGGATAGTGTACCAGTTCAGCCATGCTGTTATCCAGCAAAACTAAATAGTGGAGAGAAAGAAATATCGCCCGTCAATTGCATGACGCCAAGAGCAATGAGTGTTCTGAATGGTAATGTGCTTTATTTGCTCTTGATGGCCAATAACATCAGCAGCAAACATTTAGCAGTTCCAAACCACGTCCTCTGTAACATCAGCCGTTACTGTACAAGGAAGGACAACACAACAACACATACATATACAATCATGTATGATCTCTAGAAGGCTAATACTGTATAATCCAGACATCCACTCTCATACTCACATGTACACACTGTTTTCTCATTAAAGCTGTGTGTTTTACTACGCTCATAAAGCGTCTTAGAGGTGACCTTGGGAAGGACTGTTCAGAAATGATGTAATATTAGTTCCAATAAAAGGTGTGGAGAATACATTCATAAAGACTCCCAACACATATTAACAGTAAATGTGCCATTAAAACATCAGGCAGGTTTTTACAAAGTGTGCTTTGTTCTCTGAGGGATACGGCAATCTATTAAAGAACAAATGTTCACATGTTAAATGTTCACATGCCCTTGACAAATGAAAAGACAGAGTGTGGATTTTAACACAGATGCAAGAGTCCTTCGATATCAGAGTAAAAGAACAAAAAAAATTCTTGAGCATTTAGTTTAATGATTATGCCATATTGTCTAACACAAAAGAAGATATACTGCAGAACGTTCTTTTGCGCTTTTCCATACTACAAAAACAGATGGTCACTGGTGCACTGAAGCTCCAAATGTGACAATAAAGTGCTATAAAAGCACCATAAAAATAATCCCGTCTGGTATAAAGTAAAAAAGCACACTAAATAGTAATTAAATTGGAAATGAAATTTAAATTGGATTTGAGAGAATGACGGAGATGGTGCAGTAACAGAGTATATGAGCATTGCAACAGCAGGACTGATGTTCAAATGAAGTGAAGTGAGATGAGAGGAGTGCAGCAGTGAGTGATGCACAGGAAGTGCATTTCATTCTGTTTTCTTCTTCCACAGACTGATAGCTGAGAGGCAGGCATCCATCTTCACCTGTCCTCATTCAAACTCACACCTGATTGCCCGTAGCTACCTCCTATAGGAATTACTCATCTTTGTGTGTGTGTGTGTGTGTGTGTGTGTTCGGAATTTGTGAATTGGCTTCCTTTCATTTTCTTATGTAGGCATTTGAATTGAATGGACCATTTCGACTATGATTCAAAGAAATTCAAAACAAGTAATGACATTCTAGGAAATAAAGTGTTGCTCCACCCTGGACGATAAAAGGAATGTTAATGTATTCAATAAATAATATATACTGATAATACTACCATTTCGATACTAGGTTTCAGTACTAATAGTAAGATGTTAAATAAATTTATACTTTTATTCAGCAAGGACGCAGTACATTGACCAAAAGTTAAAGTAAAGACATTTATAATGTTACAAAAATATATATATTTTAAATATATGCTGTTCATTTTCATTTATTAAATGAAATGAGTCTTGAAAAAAAAAGTATCACAGTTTCTAAAGAAGAATTGATAATATTTCAACATTCATAATTTCAACATTGATAATAATAAATGCTTCTTGAGCACTAATTCAGCATATTATAATGATTTCTGAATGATTATATTAACATAGATAATTATTTTATATTATTATATGTTAACAGAGAAAACGTCTCAGGTTCCCCTTCAGGAACTCGAGCTGCGTCGAGATTCGCTTTGGGAACGCTCTTGCATGACCGCGTTCTGAAGCACGTGTCAAATCCATCCAATGGAGCAGCGAGACGTCACGAGCAGGGTGATGTAAGCACCAGAAAGCATAAAAGCGCATCCGGCCGGGTGCCACCCAGCTTCTGCCCTTCAGTAGCGCTTTGTGTATGTGTCTGTAATACTAGCTCAATCGGATCAGATGGCGGCTCGGCATCGAGATGTCGTCCTCGCCCATATGAGAGAGCTGGGGTTAAGAGTAAACGCCAAGAAGAGTGTTCTTTCTCCACTACAGAGAACCACTTATTTAGGCGTGGTGTGGGACTCAACCTCGATGCAGGCACGTCTGTCTCCTGCTCGAATCGAGTCAATCCTCACGACAGTCACGAGAGTAAGAGAAGGCCAGTCACTCACTGTCAAACAGTTTCTGAGGCTGTTGGGCCTGATGGCAGCGGCGTCCAACATGATACCTTTTGGCTTGCTGTACATGAGTCCTTTGCAGTGGTGACTCAGAACCAAAGGATTTTCCCCGAGGGGGAATCCGCTTTGCATGATCAAGGTCACGCGGCGATGCTTACGTGCCTTAAATATGTGGAAGAAACGTTGTATCCTGGTTCAAGGCCCGACGTTAGGGGCTCCTTGTCGTCGCGTA
>NW_015511366.1:8939-10308 GCF_001515645.1 Sinocyclocheilus grahami | reverse complement strand
ATATATATATATATATATAAATATAGTAAATATAGTAAAATAATAGTAAATCTCACCTTTCCAAAGTTTAGTGCCTCATGTGGGTCTGAGAAGGCTGTGAACTCTCGGGGGCTCCCATACATGTTGACGTAGCAGGGGCCAAAGGTTGGAAGAAAGCCTATATTGTCATCCACTTATTGACATAAAATGGAGAAGAGCATGAATTAGACAGACAGCGGTCACCTCTAGCTTTGAGCAGTAAAAATACATAGCAAATTGTACATGTAAATGAATGACCATATTGACATATTGCTTCTTGACATAGATTCAGTGGCAAATTAATTTCCATTTAGTCATAGAAAACAACTTCTCTAAAGGCCAGCAGAATAAAGCTATAGGCAACAAAAGTACTACAGCCCAATAAAGTCTAAACCTGACATAGGTGTGATCTACAGGAAGGGTAGCACACATACTGAGAGAGACACACATACTGGTGCCGTGGAAGGTCCTGGGAGGAAACTCATCTGAGTGCATAGAGAAATAAAAATTTTGAGACACAATAAGGATAGAAGAAGTGAAAAATAGCTGATGCTCATGCACAGGTCTCTATTAATCACGTCTGCACCAAGTGTAGAGTTAGATTTGCACACCAAACTCACTCTATGCAGCTCACAAAAGATGGTGAAACCAACAACCAACTGCTACTGAAACCAATGCATTGCAACAATACTACAATACTACAATTTTGTCAACCAAGCCACATAATTATCTTGATTTGTCATGCCTCCTTGACAACAGAATAATCTTAAAGTAAAAAAACGTAGTAGTAAAAAAAGTAGTTTGTGTCATCCTTGCCTCTAATTTAGATTAAAACACACAAGCCAATTTCTCACTAAATTCCCCCAAAAGCAGTGTTAATTTATTTTTCTAGGTTCAATTCACAGCCAGTTCATTACCAATATGCAAAATCAAGACATCAAATCAGCAAGCAAACAAGAATTAGTGTTACACTGCAACCAGCACAATATTGAACCAATGTGATCGTTTAACAATGTCAATTGTTAAAAAAATAAACAATGAAGAATCTTTTTTTGTATGCCAAGTTACTTTCACCTGTACTAGCTAAATAAATACAGACTACAAATGAATTACTAAAAGTGGTTTAAATGCCCAAAGAGTGTAGCAATCTTTGTGGAACAAACACTGCGATTTGCTTGAGAGAATCGACATCTAAAGTTCTGGCTCAACCAATGATGCAAGTTTTGGGAAGGACTGACTGTAATAAGCTTTTGCTCCGGGAACTGACAATCTACCATTGTTCAGCAGTTATGTTTAGGCAGTCGTGGCTTAATGGTTAGAGAGTCAGTAACCCAAAGGTCACGGGTTTGAG
>NW_015511366.1:7762-8280 GCF_001515645.1 Sinocyclocheilus grahami | reverse complement strand
TGTGTGTGTTTGTTCACTACTCACTGCTGTGTGTGTGCACTTGGACGGGATAAATGCGGAGCACAATTTCCGAGTATGGGACACCATGCTTGGCCCCACATCACGCCACTTCACTTTCACTTAATGTTTTTAGTTGTGCAGAAATAATGCATTTCATCATAAATTCTTTAAATGGTCAAGCAGTGGTTCTCAACCAGGAGGCTAAGGCCCACTAGGGGGGCCTCAACAAACTTCCAAAGGGATGTCAAGATGACTTAAAATTATTTAAAATAAGCATGAAAATAAAACTACTAAATATGTACCCCCTCAACAGCTTTTCCCCCTTTCTTTCATCTTTCGAGAGCTGGGGTTCACACGGTCCTGAAAAACCTAAATGAGGTAGCCTAATGCTAAAAATGTGATTTCAAAAAATCATGAAAATTAATGATATCTTTAAGCTCTATGGACATTTTTATAATGAATATACATTGTTCTAGTTATGCTGTGCTCTAAAATATTTTATCAGGTAGAAATTGTGC
>NW_015511366.1:4790-6039 GCF_001515645.1 Sinocyclocheilus grahami | reverse complement strand
AAACAGAAGTACCGTTTTTCCTGCAAAGTTGACCTCCACGAATGGATCCACCAGGTTCTTTCGATTAGTTTCAAAACCAAGGAACTGTTTGACACCATCCATAAGAGCATCATCCACTAAAAAAGAGCAGATTAAGAGATGAAACAGACAACACACACATCTACACACCAACGTGTTTGAAACTCACTCTGAGGCAGGTCTTCTGCCCTGTACACTCTGAGAGTAAACGTGGCTCCTGTCAGTGTAAGACCAGCTGGTCTCAACAGGTTCCCCTCTATATCCTCCTTTTCTTCCAGGCCCTCTTTCTTATCCATCTGACACACAGCATTGATGTTTTCAAAAGAGAAAACTATGCAATAAGTTTCGATTTGTTAACATGCCGAATCATGCTCGATCTATCCCTCACTTACCGGAGGTTCATCACCTGCAGCCAGCACAAACATGCTGACCTTTAAATAACCTCTGGCCCCTGCAGAAAGATCATCAGGGTCTGCCAGCAACAACCATTTCCTGAGAATAGCATGTCCTTTTCAGTGGAATAGAAAAAAATAATTTTAAATATAAAACACTTTGGGGCTTTTTAGCTTCAATTTTAGAGGCAACAAGCTTGATTGAATTTCAAAACTGATATTTAAGACTCAAAACAGTGTCCAGGTCCAGAGTTTTGTTTGTTCTGAAACGCAATCCAAATGGTGCTTTTGAAAAGAGCAATTAACATCACATTATGACTATGTGGTACTTACGGTGTTCATTATACACCGTGCCAACATCCAGCTGAAAGACAAAACAACGAAACTAAATTAGCACTATTATTAGTAAAGTCTGAAATTACAGACACATGCATGTGAGTGGTGTGACCAGTAAAGAAAATAAAAATAAAGAAATCCTGGAACTCATTGGAAATGAGAAGAAAACACCAAATGCGGACAATGATTAAGAGGCAAGAAAAATAAGAAATATGAGCAAATCTACCTTGAATTCTCCAATGACAGAGTCTTTCCGTAGTGACTTGGAGTCAAATACCTTGGAACGGGCATAGAGAAGATAAAGACAACTGAAGGTTTGTGTTAAATGAAAACAACAGCATCAACTACATTAATTATGATAATAATATAACTTACGGTTATAAATATAGGCTCATCAAAAAGATCTGAAGGTTTCTCAAAGAAGTTTAGAAAGAAAGTCTGAAAGTAAAGAATATATGCATACAATTAAATTTATTGAGCATATACATTAATTTACATAATTT
>NW_015511366.1:3048-4692 GCF_001515645.1 Sinocyclocheilus grahami | reverse complement strand
AGCCGTACCTAAATTTAACATACACTGAATTCATGTTTCTAGAAATACAGTCATTGATGATGACATTATTAAATAGGAAATTAAAGCATCTTTGGATATAACCACCTATTATCCATCTATATACATTTTTACTATTATTGTTCTTCTTATTATTATTATACTTAATATAAATCATCAAGGACATGTCATCTTTATGCTGGAATCTGCCTAATTCAGCAAGCCTCTACCAAATGACAAATTATTTTATACCAAGAGTCTGATTAGATGCACAGCTTTTAACATCAAAAAGAAACGAAAAAAGAAGCATTTTCTCCTTCCTCATTAAGGTATTTATTTTTCTGTCTAACGATAGATTGTTTTGTTTGTTGGATTTTATTATTTATTTATTTAGCATTTAGCATTTTTCTCCACAAATCTTTCAGCTGAGATGAGAACCAATGGCTTAAATATATTTGGAAACTTATTTTCTTCAAATCCAAATTAAACTTTTTGTTATTCTTGGATCTATTCTAGAAAACAATGCTCAGACATTTGTTTAATTAACATGTAGAATACATTGTCTTGCCTGGTGCAAATAAACCAGTTTGAAGCCAAAATACATTTTTGACTTACTTCACCTACTTTGTATTGCCACAAGATGGCCCTATTTTTTAAAGCAGACATATAGCATAAACATTTGATCCAGTGGACAGGGTTTGACATTTAATACAGATAAATATAATTAACCACTATTAATCCCCTTATTACATCTTATTTTCAAGCCATTTTTGTTGTAGCATAATGACTGACTGACAGAGATATACAAAAAAAAGGTTATTTGAGGAAATAAGGTGGCACATGACACGACAAAGCAAACTGTGGATTCATACACACACAAACATAGATATACACACACATACACACCTGGAGGTCCTGGGGTTTGTCGGACAGGGGTGATTTGTTGCTGTGGCGTTTCTTTTTCTGGCCATGGTTAAAGTTCGGTGGAGCCTTTTTGGGTGGTGCTGTAGGGGCCCCGGTGTCCTGACCCTGGGTTCCTGGAACCGGTTCAGGCTCCTCCACCACCTCCATCATCAGCATGCTCTCAGTGTCCTCCTCATCCATAGAAAAAACTGCATGTATACACAAGTCAGATTAATCACATCACACAAATGTGTAATCATATTGATGCAGCCCTCAGTTGACAAATACCGTATTAGTGAAATCAAATTTAGGCATCTTTTAAAAGGGATCTCACAGTACATGTGTGTATGAATGGGAGCTACTGTATTTTCTGTGTTAGCAGACTGACCTGTAACTGTGTCCAGCTCCACTGGGGTGTGCTGGGCCTCTGGTTGTGGAGGAGGCTGGAAGATGGGAGCCATCCCTGGAGGAGGGATGTAGGAAACCTGCAGGGTTACTGTGGCCTGGAAGAGGGAAAACAGATTGAAGATGGTTTGACATTTCTCAGAAAGACTGAAGAAAAGAGCACAAGATTTGCAATGATGCAACAACAATGTAAAAATCTGCAACAAAAATCTAATTCCAAAAATAAATATTTGCTATTTGCACAGTTGTTTTCAACACTGATAATAAGAAGAAATGTTTCCTGAGCAGCAAATCAGAATGATTTCTGAAGGGTCATGTGACACTGAAGACTGCTGAAAA